>NC_041396.2:124957659-125042659 GCF_900747795.2 Erpetoichthys calabaricus
GTATATACATATACACATCCACATATACATATATATATACATATACAAATTTACATATCTACATATATATATATATATATATAGTATATATATATACACATTTAAATATAGACATACATATACATATATACATACATACATACATTCACATATATTATATATATATATATATATACTGTATATATACATATCTACTTAGTGGCTCCTGTATTTAGGATATAGCGGGTTGGATAATGGATGGATGGACATTTGTATGCATAGCCCCATTTGCCTGGTTTCGTTTTTTTTTCTTTCTTCAGTAATATTTCAGCAAACCCGGAGCTTGTCAGTTCAAATCCTGGTACTGACACCACTGTGTGACCCTGAGGAAGTCACTTCACCTGCCTGTGCTGCAAAAAACAAAAGTAATGTAACAAATTGTACCTCAGATGTTGCAAGTTGCTGGAATAAAGGCATAAGTAAAATAGATAAATATGTATTATACACATAGGAAGTATTAATTTATTTTCAGTCAAGTCATCTGCAGCTTTTTAGGTTTCTTCTTCATTGAGGTTTTGTCTTGGAGAGCTTATTTCATTTCATTGAAAATTAAAGCAGCAGCTGCCAAAATATGTAGCTTTCTTATTAATTTTTCAACATTGTGTAAAATAACTTTATAAAGTAACATAAAAGGTTTAAATACTGGTTATCCTTTTACACTAAAATAATACTAAAGAGATACAAAAAAAGTAAAATGCATATGTTCTTTTTCTTTAAGGAGATTTAATATTACTGAAGAAAGAAAAAAAAAACTAAAACAGCCAAATGGGGCTATGCATACAAATTTAAAAGGTTGTAATAAAACAGAAATATACACTTTTATTTTTACTTGCTTAACTTGTGGAGGGTGTATCCTGTAGCATAGCCCTAATTTTTTTGTGAAAGCCCGTTTCAGTCAATAAGTCTTAAAAACAGGTGTAAAGATATTGACAATAAGCTACGCAAACCCACCAAGACATGGAATCGTTTAAATCAAAGTATCATTACATCTTCCTTTCTTAAAGCGAAGTAAGGCAGTACTTATAAGCTTACATATATATAATATATATATTATATATATTATATATATATATATATATATTATATATATATATATAGACATACATACATATATATATTCTATATCTATATATATCTATATATGTTTATCTATATATATCTATATCTCTATATACATCTATATATATATATATATATCTATATCTATATCTACATAAATATATAATATATATATATATCTATATCTAAATCCCCGTGAAGTACTGCTTTTAAATTTTTATTAAGAAGAAAAGCTTTTAAATTGAGGGAAAATATCCCAATAGCAATTTGTTAAAGATCTGTTTTTTTGTGAAGCAGCCTTAACACAGCTTTTCCGCTGTTTTATAAACGAATGCCATATAAGGTCTTCCTTTTTCCTTGCTTCACCAAGGAAGGAGCCTTTTTATTAAATCCAAGGGTTCTTCGCTTTTTTTTTTGTTTGTTTATTACAATTGTTATAGTTCTGTTTGTATACGACGTTGTCAGTTCAGCACTCAGGTTGTAATATGACCAAGCTGTGCAAGCTTACTGTTAAGAATGCAACGTATAGTTGTACATGAGAAAAGCAATCTTGGCTCAAATCAATGGTAACCTTATGTAGGTCTATGAACTTAATTTAAAGTTTAGGTTTACACGGTGCTTTCTTTCTGAAGTACCTGCACTCATGAATATGTTTGTATGCGTCAGTCGCTCAAATCCCCGCGCTTCGCACCGGCGAAGTACTGCTTTTAAATTTTTATTAAGAAGAAAAGAAAACCTTTTAAAATTGAGGGAAAATATACCAATAACAGTTTGTTAAGGATCTGTTTTTTTGTGAAGCTGCCTTCACTCGAGTGATCACTTCGAGCTGACTTGCTGGCTAACCATAAGCATTACCTGGTAGGTAGCCACCCGTACAATCAGATTGTGAATCAGACTACGAATGCCGTGAATGTAACTACCCCGATGTACATGCTGTCAAATAAACGAACCACACGCCGTGGCGCAATTTTAAGGGCTTCGCCTCTAGCGCTGACGTCCGAGGTTCGATTCCCGTAAGGGAGTGAAGTGAGTGGGTGGTTACCTACCAGGTAACACTTATGGTTGGCCAGCAAGTCAGGTAACATCAGCCACGGTGCCTTCAGTTTGTGAGAAGCAGATCATAGAATGGATGAAAATAGTTTACTGTCAAATAATGCAAAGAGTACGCGACACGTCTTTCCCCTTATTCTTGGCTCATCAGGCGTACACACTCACTACACTCGCTTACGGTAATCGAACCTCGGACGTCAGCGCTAGAGGGGCTTCGCAGCGGTGAAGTATTGCTTTTAAATTTTATTTAAGAAGAAAAGAAAACCTTTTTAAATTAAGTGTTAAAAAGAGGTGTAAAGATATTGACAATAAGCTACGCAAACCCACCAAGACATGCAATCGTTTAAATCAAGGCGAGAGTCGAAAAACACCATCCCATAATATTAGTTAACGATTAACACATTTCTATATGTATTGTAAGCATACAATACAACTGATGATATGTTGCGCTTATTTATCTGGTGTACTGACATTTTTGCGTGTTTAACGGCTGAAATCTAATGTGGTTTGTGCCCTTCAGAATGAAAAGAGTTTGCATTTACCTTTTTAATAAAAGGCGAGCTTTTAAGCCTGAGAAATCACCCCGTAAATGCACACATTTAATTGCACGTGTTAATATGTATGCTTACACAGTATTAAAAGACACTCAACAATTACACAGTATTAAAGACAGTCAACAATTAACGTCATTTACCTTCGTTTCCCGCGTTTGACTTGTGCTGTAAATCTCTTCCTCATTTTCAGTTCACGTGATTACGTAGGAGGCGTAATACGTGATGACGCAATACGTGACTCCGCCTCCTCCATTAGAGTATATGGACAATAAACAGGTTCCAGTTATGACCATTACGCGTAGAATTTCGAAATGAAACCTGCCTAACTTTTGTAAGTAAGCTGTAAGGAATGAGCCTGCCAAATTTCAGCCTTCTACCTACACAGGAAGTTGGAGAATTAGTGATGAGTGAGTGAGTCAGTCAGTCAGTCAGTCAGTGAGGGCTTTGCCTTTTATTAGTATAGAAGATATATATATATATATATATATATATATATACACATACATATACACATACATTATATATATATATATATACACACATACATATACACACATGTACTATACACATACATACATACACATACATATATATATATATATACACATACATACATACATACATACATACATACACAGACACATATCTACATATATATAACCTTTTGTAGGGTCTGTCCCTGAGACTTATTAATTGTAATTGCGAAGCAGAGCCTTAGTGGAAATTGGAGGCGTTTGAATTGAAATGGGAGATCAGAGGGTATAACGGGGATGCGAGCAATAAAAACTGTCTCCCCTGAGCCACCGCCAGTAAAAATAGTTGCCTGAATGAGGTTCTTTTGCAGACACGTGACCTGAAGTGTCGTGCCGATGTCCACGGGTTTATTTAATGTTAGCTAAGACCCGGCAGTTAAAAGTTTCTGGCTACTGCAATTTTAACTCTGTCACAAAGTGATCCAAAGTCTCGTTTATACCTCGTGTCTTCTCATTAAACTTGTATCTCGCGAATATGGCATTGCAAACGGCAGCGGGTCAGTTCACATGCTTACATGGGAGGCGTGATGACACGATATAGTTTGATATATATCAAAATACCCGCGCTTCGCAGCAGCGAAGTACTGCTTTAAAATTTTTATTAAGAAGAAAAGTAAACCTTTTTAAACTGAGGGAAATTGAATCAATAATTATTTCTTAAGGATCTCTTGTATACCATGTTGTCAGTTCGTCCTTCCGGTTCTAATATGACCAAGCTGTGTGCTGAGCTTACTCTTGAGCATGAAATCTAACGTGGTTTGTGCCCTTCAGAGTGAAAACAGTTGTGCATTCACCTTTTTAATAAAAGGCGAGCTTTTAAGTCTGAGAAATCACCCCGTAAATGCACACGTTTAATTGCACGTGTTAATATGTATGCTTACACAGTATTAAAAGACACTCAAAAATTAACGTCATTTACCTTCGTTCCCGCGTTTGACTCGTGCTGTAAATCTCTTCCTTGTTTTTAGTTCACGTGATTACGTAGGAGGCGTGATGACGCGATACATGACTCCGCCTCCTCCATTACAGTATATGGACAATAAACAGGTTCCAGTTATGACCATTACGTGTAGAATTTCGAAATGAAACCTGCCTAACTTTTGTAAGTAAGCTGTAAGGAATGAGCCTGCCCAAATTTCAGCCTTCTACCTACACGGGAAGTTGGAGAATTAGTGAGTGAGTCAGTCAGTGAGGGCTTTGCCTTTTATTAGTATAGATACAAGTGCTGTTTTATAAAAGGAAAAAATAAGGCTGCAACAAAACACAATATAAAATGCTTTTTGAAGCCATTGTATTTACTGCACTTTCTTCCTCTTTACAACTTTCCTGTGGAGACTTAAAACTTTTTCCAAACCTTCTCTATGACCTTTTAATTATCATATAAATTCATCTCAGGTCAAGTTGGGGTGGATGTACTGTACCACCACACAAAGAAACAGCAACCCCCCAGGCAAACAAGCGGTCCAGTCCCAAACTCCGGATCATAACCATCTGTCTGCCGCAGCCAGGTGTTATATGGGTGTCCCCTTGGCCTGGTCCAGCTGCGTGGGTCTTCAGCAATGAGAATCCTATGATCCAGATCACCCTCGCGGAATCACACCACATGAGAGTAGAGCTGTTATTGATGCTCCTTCACAATGCAGATAATGTGCATCATTCAGAACTCTATGAGCAACCCGCTTATTAGACACAAAGTCAAACCAGCAGGACACAAGGATTTTTCAAGAGACACACTACCAAAGGAGTCCAGTCTTCATCTCAGGTCACTGGATAGCATCTATGTCTCACAACCATATATCAAAACAGGAAGCACCAGGACTCTAAACATTTGGATCTGACTTCATAGGAAGAGTCACTAGAGACATGAATGTCACTGCTGAGGTAAGTAAACCTCCCGACAAGGTTGACATTCTTTCCAGAGACACACACTGCTGATGGCTGTGCCCAAGAGGTCATTAAAGGCTTGTCTTGGTTTTTATCCAGGACACTCGCAAGCGCAGACACTCAGACTCCTAGCTCTGTATCTCAAGAGCCCATATCAGAGCCTCCTTTGACTATGTGAAGATCACAGTATCGTCTGCAATATCAAGATCAGTGAATTATTCTTCACAACAGAGGCTCCACATCCTCTTGACCCCACGACCCTGCCCAACACCCAGTACATGCATGAACACACCCCTGATGAACCCCAGAATCAACTGGGAAAAATGCAGAGGTTCTGCCTGTACTCTCACAGTACTAGTGTACAGGCTGGTCATGATATCAAGCAACTTCGGGGGTATCCTGCGACGAAGTGTCAGGATGTCCCACAGGGCTGCTCAATCAACTAAGTGAAAAACTTTACAAAGATTGAGAAAGGCTGCAAAGAAACTGCCGATATTCATGTTTGTGCTAAATGAGAATCCTCAGTGCCAGGATGCAGTCGATGGTAGGCTTCTTAGACATAAAACCAGATTACTCCGGTCACTAATAGGTGAGAAAATGATCATGGATGCTATTGAGGATGATGCTAGCAAGGACCTCACTCAGCATCGAGAGCAGTGTTGTCCACAATCCAGGTGACCACCCTTCCAGACAGGGATAACAAGTCCTGTTTTCCAGTCAATTGGGATGCCGGCCGACTCCCAAATGAAAGTAAAGATTGCTTGCAATTCCAGTAGGATAGCCTTACCATAAGCTTATAGAAGTTCACCCCAGATACAACAGATCTAGATAGGGTACATTAACACACATTCCCACTTTCCTTCATATGCAGCAAATGTTTTTATGATTTGAGACAATCTGTTAATTTGTTTGATCCTGCTCTTTTTTCTCTTCAGCTTCAGGGAAATAGTGAAAGTAAGTTTAAGTGTGTCACTTTGCCATTGTGTACTTTATCTTCACATTGCAAATACATTATGTATGGTTATATGCAGTGTCCAACACCAAGTCCAAGACTGTGTCCAACAGTCAATCTAACAGCTTCAGTGTAAGCTCTCAGAAGTTAATGTCATTACCCTGTTTGATTCAGAACAATTTTCGTTTTGGCTTCTGTCATGTCAAGATTTTGATGACAGCTTGCATTCAGTATGGCTTTAATTCTTTTTTAATGACTCCCCTTCAGGTCATTTTACAATTCTGAGTCTGTACTTTTTCTTAATTTGACTTTTACTTCAATGTAGCACAACATCCTTTATGAAGCGAGGGGTTACATATTATTAGATATTGCTAGAGAGTGTTCAGTGTAATGCCAGGTTATAAAAAAAACATACTTGAAATATTTTGGCCTAGTTTGACCCTATACTGTTATTTCATTCTATTTTTGATTGAGTAAAAACACAAAATTTATCACCTAAAAAACTTTTAGTTTCAAACATCAAGCTATAAAAATACTTTTAAACCGTTAACTTTTATAAACCTTGATATTTGTTATTTTCAATAATTTGAAGTATGATCACATTTCTTTATTTGGAATTAGAGCTGTGTGTCCACCACCACACTTTAGTGTCCTATTGTGTACACTCTTACTCAGCGACTGGTAAGAACCTTTCCATGCTTTAGTTCATTGTCTAAAATGAATCTGCAGTGGGTTCAGTAGAGCTAAGTCTCATTTGCACCATCAGAGAACTAGCAAATTTGGGCTAAAACTAGTTAAATTCTATTTAATGCTTAATTTTGGACTCGGTCTCAGACTTGGTCTCACTGTTGTTTGGACTTAGTCTTGACTTGGTCTCGATCTCAACTACTTGCAATCTTGGACTTGACAAAGGTGGACTTAACTACAACTATACTTAAATAATAGGAAAAAAGCCCAGCCAAGCTGAGTATTTGAGAAGCTCTTGAAGTGTTGAAGTTACTTTCTAGTTGTCCGTTTGCAGTTAACTTGTGGTTAGACGATGAAACAAAAGGAAATTAAGTATGTAACTATATAACACCTAAAAACATTTAACACATTTTTTCTAGTCTGCGTTTTCCCTCGCCCCGGACACGGATCACCAGGGCCCCCTCTGGACCCAGGCCTGGAGGTGGGGCTCGATGGCGAGCGCCTGGTGGCCAGGCTTGCACCCATGGGGCTCAGCCGGGCACAGCCCAAAGAGGCAACATGGGTCCCTCTTCACATGGGCTCACCACCTATGGGAGGGGCCAAGGAGGTCGGGTGCAGTGTGATTTGGGTGGTGGCCGAAGGCAGGGACCTTGACGGTACAATCCTCGGCTACAGAAGCTGGCTCTTGGGACGTGGAATGTCACCTCTCTGAAGGGGAAGGAGCCTGAACTAGTGCGCGAGGTTGAGAGGTTCCGGCTAGATATAGTCGGGCTCACCTCGACGCACAGCTTGGACTCTGGAACCAATCTCCTTGAGAGGGGCTGGACTCTCTACCACTCTGGAGTTGCCCCCGGTGAGAGGCTCCGAGCGGGTGTGGGCATACTTATTGCCCCCCAACTTGGAGCCTGTACATTGGGGTTTACCCCGGTGGACGAGACGGTAGCCTCCCTCCGCCTTCGGGTTGGGGGATGGGTCCTAACTGTTGTTTGTGCGTATGCACCGAACAGCAGTTCGGAGTACCCACCCTTTTTGGAGTCCCTGGAGGGGGTGCTAGAGGGCATACCTTCTGGAGACTCCCTCGTACTGCTGGGAGACTTCAATGCTCATGTGGGCAATGACAGTGAGACCTGGAAGGGCATGATTGGTAGGAATGGCCCCCCCAATCTGAACCCGAGTGTTGTTTTGTTATTGGACTTCTGTGCTCGTCACAGATTGTCCATAACAAACACCATGTTCAAGCATAGGGGTGTTCATATGTGCACTTGTCACCAGGACACCCTAGGCCTCAGTTCAATTATCGACTTTATGGTCATGTCGTCGGACCTGCGGCCACATGTCTTGGACACTCGGGTGAAGAGAGGGGTGGAGCTGTCAACTGATCACCACCTGGTGGTGAGTTGGCTTCGATGCTGGGGGAGGATGCCGGTCAGGTCTGGTAGGCCCAAACGTGTTGTGAGGGTCTACTGGGAAAGTCTGGCAGAGCCCCCTGTCAAAAGTAGCTTCAACTCCCACCTCCGGCAGAACTTCGACCACGTTCCGAGGGAGGTGGGGGACATTGAGTCCAAATGGGCCATGTTCCGTGCCTCTATTGTTGAGGCGGCTGACTGGAGCTGTGGCCGTAAGGTGGTCAGTGCCTGTTGTGGCGGCAATCCCCAAACCCGTTGGTGGACACCGGCGGTAAGGGATGCTGTCAAGCTGAAGAAGGAGTCCTTCCGGTCCCTTTTGTCCTGTGGGACTCTGGAAGCAGCTAATAGGTACCGGCAGGCCAAGCGGAATGTGGCTTCGGTGGTTGCTGAGGCAAAAACTCGGGCATGGGAGGAGTTTGAGGAGGCCATGGAGAACGACTTTCGGACGGCTTCGAGGAGATTGTGGTCCGGCGTCTCAGGAAGGGGAAGCAGTGCAGTGTCAATACTGTATATGGTGGGGATGGTGCGCTGCTGACCTCGACTCGGGATGTTGTGGGTCGGTGGGGGAAGTATGTAGCAAAGGACCACTTTATCTTTAGTATGTTCAGGACTTAATAGTGTTCACTCCGGAGTGTTGATCAGGACACTGGCAAATGATGCAGAGAATTCCACACAGCAGCTTAGATTGAAATTGAACTCATTTATTTGGAGATATACACCTGCATTCGAATAGGTATAGGTGTATTTGTATGTGTGGTCTACAATAAAAAAGAATACATAAAACTTATTGATAAAGTACCCAAAGTCCACTAGATGGCAGTATTACTGAAATTAAGCACTAGCTTACCAGCAGTATAGAATCCAAATCAATAACGTAATCAGTACATTTAAACGACTTTACATCTTCCATCCATCCATCCATCCATTATCCAACCCGCTGAATCCGAACACAGGGTCACGGGGGTCTGCTGGAGCCAATCCCAGCCAACACAGGGCACAAGGCAGGGAACCAATCCCGGGCAGGGTGCCAACCCACCGCAGGACCCACACAAACACACCCACATACCAAGCACACACTAGGGCCAATTTAGAATCACCAATCCACCTAACCTGCATGTCTTTGGAATGTGGGAGGAAACCGGAGCGCCCGGAGGAAACCCACGCAGACACGGGGAGAACATGCAAACTCCACGCAGGGTGGACCCGGGAAGCGAACCCAGGTCTCCTAACTGCGAGGCATCTTAACATATAAAAACATAAAATACAAGGAAAATGCAAACGAACCCACCTCTGGTCATCAACGCACACTTATCTTAACTCGGTACACTGCTGATTCTTACTTATAACAAACAAATGTTTCTCTATGCGGAATTGACTATTGCGGCACTCGTGCACCTTCTTCACTTTTTTAACATCCCATAATAGACACTCTCGTGCATGCTGGGAGGTGCACCTTTAAATATGATCCGTGTCTCTTTATAATTGATATCTCTCTAACATTGCCGCCCCCAAATATGCTATGCATATTTGCTATTTATTTCAAACAGGAAAAAAAATAATATTAAACTTATGATTTATTAGTATCAGAGTCCTGATGTTGAATGTCCGGAAGGGGAATAAGACGAGCAACAGGCCTAGTATACAGTCTATCCTTCACCTTCACCTCTACAGCTCTTACTTGACCATCTGGGCTGGGGAAGGTTCTAACAATTCGGCCTATTAACCAAAGTGCTCGAGGAAGCTGAGGATCAACGAGCATGACTACCATTCCTTCTAGTAGGTGTTCAGGCTCCTTATGCCACTTCTGTCTGGCTTGTAAACTGGGTAGATAGTATTTGACCAGAATTGTTCAGTAAGCACTTGACTCTGTCTCCATCTCCCATCTCCGCCGCCCCATCAGCTCATTAACGGGATAGACAACCTGTGGTAGAGAACTACTAGGGGGCTCCGCCCCCTGCTCGCTTCGCTCGCCAACCCCTGGTGTTGGGAATGAGAAAGAGCGTGATGTATGAATGAGATATAGAATAGTGTGAAGGTGTAGATGATGCAAATAGAAAGCAAACAATGAAGTGTGTGGCACAGTGTAAAGGTTTATTGGAAAATTTCTTTGTACACGCCGTTTAAGTGTAAAAGGTAATTCCAGGTCAGAACTTGAAAGGTCAATGAAGATGGTTATTGTCGTGATCAGAGTCAAGTTTGTCAGAGCTTAGAAAGAGTTGTGTGTCTCCAGGAAGTAATGCAATGACTTGGGTATTTATGTTTTCCACATTAATATTTTTTGGACATAATATAGTGCGTTGTGTTAAAAGGGGCATTTGGTCTAATGAGACTGCTGTTCCAAATCTGTCTGTAACTAAGTCGGCGCAGATAAAGGCTTGAGGAATTGTAATAATATCTGGGTGAAGTCCATCTGTATTGGCGAGTGTACCATCTCCCAGTTGTAATAACCAATTGTTATGATCTGGATGTGGACATCGCATGTTTTGTACTAACTGCATCTTTTGAAAGCAGTGCCAATTGTCTGCATATTTTAAGGTGCACTGAACAATAGCTGGGCGCGTGGAATGTGGAACAATAGGTAAGCACTGTCTAAAATCTCCTCGTAATAAAAGCACCTTTCCTCCAAAGGGAAGATTATTATTCATAAACGTTTGTAGAAGTTTATGAATGGTGTTGAGTAAGTGAGTGGATGCCATTGTACATTCATCAATAATTAACAGTTTTGCAAGACGGATGTCATGTGCAGTGCCATTGTTAATGTTCATAGTGGATATCGATTTGTAGGATCTAATGCAGTTCATAAAGATTTTACTTTCAGGTACATCGTTAGTTAGAAGCTTCTGTAGATATTCAGGATATGAATGTAAAGGAGGCAGTCTAATTTGACCGTTTTGATAACAACGTGTAAATTCATTACTTGTATTGCCAGTTGTTTCTTCAGGGAAGTTAAGTGAATGACAATGAGTGCAAATGACATTCATTAATCCCAATGAATTTTCCTGAATAGTGGACTCATTATTGAACGCGTTGTCAGCTAACTGCCGCAATCGTTTATTTACTTTGTCCCCTTGCTGCCGTTTCTGTATGTCTGAGACGGGAGGTGTTTCATTTTGAAGCCGTGCCTGTTTCAATGCAGTACTGTGAGACGCGCGCTGCATGCGTCCACGTTCAGTGTGTCTGTCCATTTGGGTTTGTTTCTGTAACTGTGTTAGTCCGTTACTCGAGCCATATCGGTTTGTACCCGTGATCGTGAATTCATGAATTGTTTGTTCTTCAGCGTTAGAAATATGGATAAGTAATAAGGAGGATCGCACTCACTGTTAATATGGAGCCTTTTCTGCGGTTGAACGGTTAATAGTGCCTCATTGTAATGAGATCCACCTATGCTGCATAGTGTGAATTGTGTTTGGTCCCGTTAACCGAGCCGTATCGTTTTGTACCCGTGATCGTGAATTTATGACTTGTTTGTTCTTGAGCGTGATAAATATGGGTAAGTAATAAGGAGGATCGCACTCACTGTTAATATGGAGCCTTTTCTGCGGTTGAACGGTTAATAGTATTGTAATGAGATCCACCTATGCTGCATAGTGTGAACGTGTTGAGATGACGTATGTTTAATACGGACGGTTCATTTAGAAATGGGGCTTTGTGTGTAGATTTGTGCATATTTGCGTTGTTGATTTGTTTCAGGGTGCACTGTTCCAATGCAATTCAATATTTGTCCACATATGCGAAAGCAGTATGGGCCATTGCCTTTTGGTGGCCTGATATTTACTCCGGTAGATGCAAAAGCAAATGAACTATTGTAGGATCTAATGCAGTTCATAAAGTTTTTACTTTCAGGTACATCGTTAGTTAGAAGCTTCTGTAGATATTCAGGATATGAATGTAAAGGAGGCAGTCTAATCTGACCCTTTTGACAACAACGTGTAAATTCATTACTTGTATTGCCAGTTGTTTCTTCAGGGAAGTTAAGTGAATGACAATGATATGAATGTAAAGGAGGCAGTCTAATTTGACCGTTTTGATATGAATGTAAAGGAGGCAGTCTAATTTGACCGTTTTGATAACAACGTGTAAATTCATTACTTGTATTGCCAGTTGTTTCTTCCGGGAAGTTAAGTGAATGACAATGAGTGCAAATGACATTCATTAATCCCAATGAATTTTCGTCAATAGTGGACTCATTATTGAACGCGTTGTCGGCTAAGTGGCGCAATCGTTTAGCAGGTGTCTGCGGACGGTTCCTTTAGAAATGGGGCTTTGGGTGTCACTTCTTATTGATGTTAGTGTGTTTGTGGGTCTGAATCGTCGTTGTTGTGAACGTTTCGTGTGCCATGTCCGTAGTCTGTCCCGTTTCGTCTGTAATGGGCTTGGTGTGGCGGTCACGGCTTGTTTTTTTTGGTGTGGTAGGAGCGTGCAATGGGATTCGTGCGGCGCTGTGTGCTTTGCCGGCGTCTGGGGGGGGGGGGGGGTGTTGCTTGGAGGGGGGGGGGGGATTGGTGGGGCGCGAGCGTCTTCTTTCTTTTTGTGTGCCAGGGGCTTGTTGAATCCTCCTATTTGTCTGTGTCCCGTCCCTTTGCTTGTTAGGGGGGGGTTGCGGGTTCTTTTTTTTTGTGTGACAGGGGCTTGTTGAATTGTCCTCTTTGTGTGTGTCCCGTCCGTTGCTTGTGTGGGGGGGGGGGGGGGGAGCTTGGAGGTGGGTGTGGGATTTGTGGGGCGCGAACGGCTTCTTTTTTTTTGTGTGCTTGTTTCGTGTGCAATGGCTTTCGTGCGGCGCTGTGTGCGTCACCTGCGTTTGACTCCTTTTTTCTGTGGTCGCGGCGCCTCATTTCTTTGACTCCTTTTTTCTGTGCTCACTCCTTTTTTCTGTTGTCGCGGCTTTTCTGTGGTCGCGGCGCCTCTTATCTTGGGGCGCCTGCGCAGGACGTCTTTTTGCGGCTACGGCCCATGGCCGGATGTCCCTGCGTCCATCCGGTTTAGCATTCTCGGTTAGTAATGTGGATCAGGCCTCCCCATCAGCAGGAAATTAGGTGTAACTGGGTCCAAGTCGGCAATGTTTGATGACACATACCCCAGAGGCTTACTGTTCAAGATTCTTTCTATTTCAATGAGAACGGTTTTAAGTACTTCTTCAGACACCGACTGTGAACCTATTGTGTTGTAAAGGGCCTGCTTCACAGACCGAATTTCTCTCTCCCATGCGCCACCAAAATGTGGTGCTCCTGGTGGGTTAAAGCGGAAATTGATTTTTTGCTTTGCAAGCAATTTCTGAAGCTCTGAACTAAGGGTGGAAAATGTTTCTCTTAACTCCCTCTCTCCACCATGGAAATTTGTGCCTTGGTCAGACAATAGCTCGTAGGGTGTGCCCCTTCGAGCTATGAACCTTCGGAGTGCCATTAGGAAGGAATCTGTGTCAATATTATTGAGAACATCCAAATGCACACATCGGGTAGTGAGACACTTAAAGATAATGCCCCATCTCTTCTCACAACGCCTACCTTTCTTAACCTGAAACGGTCCAAAGCAGTCCATGCCATTGCTGAAAAAAAGCAGGTTTTTGAAGCCTCAATCTTGCTAGGGGTAGGTCTGCCATTTTAGGGATAAGGGGCTTTGCCTTTTGTTTACAGCAATCGGTGCAAGTATGTTGGAATTTGCGAACTGCTTCTCTGCCTCTTAGGATCCAGACATTTCTCCTTAATTCGGCAAACACTCTCTCTGGACCTGGATGATGAAGTTTGGCATCATATTCTTGAATGATTAATTTAGTGACTGGATGGTGAGGGTCTAAAACAATAGGATGAATTGATGACTGCATAATCTCTTCAATACGGCGCAATCGCCCTCCAACTCGGATAAGCTGACATGATGTGTCAAACTCTGGCACTAAAGTAAGAAGTCGGCTGGTGGCAGGAACAGGCTTTCCATTCTTCAGCAACATATATTCCTCAGGAAAACTGTCTAACTGTGAATTTTGAAAGATAAGAAATTCTGACATTCGATAGTCTTCAGCAGTAGGAATGGTTTGGCCACTCCTTATTTTAACTACAGCTTCTACTTGTTCCATCCATGTTTGGTATTCCTTAGGGTTAGGAATTAGAGGAGACGTCACCGTACTACCACAGAAGACACTCTTCCGTTGCTCTGCTTCAACTTCTGGAACCGTAATATTCGGCCTTACTGGCCATTCTGACTCAGGTTTATAAAGGAATAATGGGCCTTGATTCCATCTGTGTGGTACAGACAATTCAGCTAGTGTTCGACCCCGTGTGATATCATCTGCTGGATTCCTGTTGGAGTCCACATACCTCCAAGAATGGCGATCCGTTAATTCTTGGATTTCAGCTATTCTGGTTCCCACAAATACTTTAAAGCGGCAGGATTCATACTGAAGCCAGGATAACACAGTTGTGGAATCAGACCACAGAACCACTTGGTTTATTGTTAAAGTAAGCTCATTTTCTAAGAGTTTAGCTACCTGTGCTCCATTTAATGCAGCACATAGCTCTAGTCTTGGTATGGTTTGTCGACGCTTTGGTGCAACTCTAGATCTGGCCATAATGAAGGTAAGATGAATATTACCATCTTTATCTTCGGTTCTTAGGTAAGAAACGGACCCATAAGCTTGTTCAGAGGCATCACAGAATATGTGAATCTGTCTGGTAATAGGAAATAAGTCCATATCAACAGGTGTATAACATCTTGGGATACTAATGTTATCCAGAGCGTGAAGTTCTCCTTCCCATTCATTCCAGGTTCTTAATAGATCTTCAGGCAACATAGGGTCATCCCAATCTCTTTGTTTATCACACAATTTTTGGACCAGGACTTTGGCACGTGTGGTGAATGGAAGAATATACCCCAAAGGATCATACTGACTGGCGAGTACTCTGTATATGTGGCGCATAGTAACAGTTATCTTCTGCACTGGATGAGACTTGTACTTGAACGTGTCTGAGGAACAATGCCACTTCAAGCCTAAAGTGGATTCTGTGGAATCTGATCGATCCTGAGACAACCAGAGTTCTGTACTGATTGAACGGGCTTCTTGTGGCAGATGTTCTAGTATCTTAGAAAAATTGCTAGTCCAATGACGAAGGTCAAATCCACAATTTGACAAAAGATCTCTTAGTTTGTCTATCAGTTGCTTTGCCCTCTGGGTTGATGGTAGACTCTGCAAATAGTTGTCTACATAGAAGTTCCTTTCAACTAAGGATCGGATCTCATCCCCTGATTCAGTGTTGTCCGTTACATGTCGTTGAAGAGCAAAAATTGCACAACAAGGACTACAGGTGGCGCCAAAGGGAAGTACTTGCCATTCATAGATAAGGGGGGGAAATGCTACTTTCCAAATTACACCATACAAAACGGAGAAGAGGTTTATCTTCAGGTAAAAGGCGGATTTGGTGAAACATTCCTTTAATGTCGCTACCTACTGCTACAGGATGTTCCCTAAAACATAAGAGCACTCCTAATAGGGACGGACTGAGGGCTGGCCCAGGGAGCAGGTATTCATTCAGGCTATGTCCATGATATTTAAAGGAGCAATTGAATACAACCCGGTTCTTACCATTATGCTGAACCAGATGGTGAGGAATAAACCAAGATTCTTCAGAGAAGGTGATTGTTTCTGCTGGTGACTTAATAACATATCCAGCCTCCTCCAGTTTTTTAATTTCTTCATTGTATGCAGCTGCCTTTGTAGAGTCCTTTGACAGACGTCTTTCAATGCTTCGCAAACTCGGCATAACAGCTTCTTGGTATGCTTGTAGACAAGGCATATCTTACTTGCGTAGCAGTGGTGTGGCATAGCGGTTTACACCATCTACCATTACCTTTATCGTTTTCGCATGCAGTAGGTCTGTTTGCCAGAGTCTTTCAACATTTCTGAAAAGTTCAGACATTGAAGGGGTGAGGGTAATATGAAGGCATTGCTGTGGTTGCAGGTTCTCCTTAAGTAGTTGCGCTGGACCTTGTAATGTCCACCCTAATCTGGTCTTAACTGCTGCAGGACCCTCTGGTGGTCCAAGGCGCACAGGTGCAATAGGGGTGATCAAGTGTGGATGATCAGCTCCAATCAACAAGAGAGGGCATGCTTTATGAACAGGTTGTAGTGGAAGACCCTTTAAGTGATTGTATCGTTGCTGTAGGGTATGAATGTTCTGCCAGACTCAGTTGATCAGCTGTAAAGGCTCTTGTGATAAGATAATTCTTGTTAGGTTGCGAAACTGAAGCTATTCTGAAGGATACTGAAGCACCATGCAGTGTCTTCACATCTTATCTAATGGTCCTTACTATTAGATCCTCTGGTTCTCCTTTCAGACCTAGTTTCTGGGTAGCATCAGATAACAGGATTGTTCTCTGTGATCCATCATCAAGAATAGCATAAGTGTCTAAAACTTTATCTTGGTGTTGTAGACGAACTTTGATTATTTTAAGGAGGATACGGCTGGAGCCTTCGGGTTTATCTAGGTACAGAGTTTCACTTGTAGAACTCACTAAACAAATTTCTTCCTTTGGTGATCTATTGTTTACTTCATGCAGGATTTGAAGATGCTTCCTGTTACAGAGATGACATGGTTTCTTCAGTGTGCACTGAGCAGCTTGATGGGCTCGTCCACACCTCCAGCATCAATTCTTAGTTTTAATCCAGTTGATTATCTGCTCCTTATTAAGCTGTTGAAATTGAGAGCATTGACTCAGGTAATGCTCAGTGCTATCACAGTATGGGCAGAAAACTTTGCTCTTCTCAGGCTTCTTACTTGTAGACTGTGACACGGATGCTGATGATGTCAAAGTAGGTGACACTGAAGATTGCTCTGTGCCATGAAAGATAGTGGTCTGTCGGGTTTTAGCTCCTATATCTCTTCTGTTGTCTGGTCTGTGCATCGCTCGATCCTTGTGTCCTTTGCCTCTGGTCTGGCCTTCATAGTTTTGGCACCAAGATTCAAATTTAAGCCATTTTGCTAGATCCAGAAGGGTATAAATAGTGCCCGGTTGGTAGCACATTTGTCTTCTAAAGGATGATCGCAACTCCGAAGGTAATTTGGTTAGTAAACGAGCGACATGTGAGCCACAATGTAATTCGATGTCACCTTCTGGACCTAAAGTTTGGAGTAGGCCCACTAAGGCTTGTATCTGAAGGGCAAACTTTTCAAATCCTGCTGCATCACCAGGTTGAATATCGGGCAAGTCCATAACTGCGGCTATTTTGCTCAAAGCTAGGTGATGAGGTTGTCCGATCTTTCTGTTAATGCTGCCATTGTGTCTGTATAGGGAGTAACCGAGTTCAGAAATGAGTCAGCTATTAGACGTGCCTCTTCTAGCTTCAGATGATCCAACACCACCTGATATTTAAAGAGCTCGGTGGCATCTTCTGGCAGTAGGTTCACCAGAGCTAATCTGAGACGGGCAAACTCACTGGGATCCCTATGACTGAAATGTGGAATTGTTGGTTTTGGACCTCTATACGTCATTTCTTGCTTAATAACACTGTGCTGCTGTGCGTTTGAGCAGATGCAACATGGGAGGATAAGAACAGTGTTGTTCGTGTGGTACTGAATAGGTTTGAGTCAGTTCTAGTGGCTCCGACTTCCGAAGATCTTGATATTGTCCAATAGGAGTATGCAATAAAAAACTTGGTTGTGGAGAGCAGTGGTTTATAGATCCATACATAGGAGAAGATTCTTCACATACGTATTGAATGCCTGGGGGTTCTGGAACCATAAGAGCTGCTGCTCTCCTGATGGTCTATGATGAATGAAGTTTCGGCCTGTACTAGGTTCGCTGTCGTCAAGAGAGGTGCTTTCTTGTTTATCTGCCACTTGTCTATGCCGCGGAGCAGGTAGTGGTGGAGTATTTCGTCAAAGTTAAAGGCAATCTTTTGCTGATCTAATACGAGTTCTGGGTGCAGGCACTGGGGGAACTTGATCTTGGGTCAGTTGCCTGTGGGCTGAGGGCAGTTGTTGATTTATTTTTAACTGCTCTTGAATGTCTATCTGCATCTCCCATAAGCGCCTGATCTCCTCTCTCATGGACTGTGTAGTCTGTCTTAACTGTTGATTCTCAAGTTCAAGGTCGTGAATAACTAAGTTGTATCTCAGTGGTAAGAAATCAGCATCTTCTGTTTGAAGTAAAGGTGTTTTTCACATCTTGTACATCCCACGATCCACTGTAGTGTGCAATCTATTCTCTCCTCCATAGGAACTGTACTGACTGGTAGGAGATGAGGCTGTAAAGTGATTTGTTGACTTCATTGGGATGTAGTATTTATTGGTATACTCTTGATACCTTTCCTTATCAGGTGATGGGCATGCTGTATGGGCCACAGATGGTAAAGGAACTTGACCAGGATACTGAACTTCAAATTCTTTAAGATAGGCTGGTGGACGAGTCAAGCGTCGAGGACGGTCACTGTAGGACTGATACTCTGACATCCTTCTTCCGTTGTAAACACACTATCCAGCTCGAAGGACCAAAATTTGTAGCAAAGGACCACTTTATCTTTAGTATGTTCAGGACTTATAGTGTTCACTCCGGAGTGTCATTCAGGACACTGGCAAATGATGCAGAAAATTCCACACGGCAGCTTAGATTGAAATTGAACTAATTTATTTGGAGATATACACCTGCATTCGAATAGGTATAGGTGTATTTGTATGTGTGATCTGCAATAAAAAAGAATACATAAAACTTATTGATAAAGTACCCAAAGTCCACTAAATGGCAGTATTACTGAAATTAAGCACTAGCTTACCGGCAGTATAGAATCCAAATCAATAACGTAATCAGTACATTTAAACGACTTTGCATCTTAACATATAAAAACATAAAATACAAGGAAAATGCAAACGAACCCACCTCTGGTCATCAATGCACACTTATCTTAACTCGGTACACTGCTGATTCTTACTTATAACAAACAAATGTTTCTCTATGCAGAATTGACTATTGCGGCACTCGTGCACCTTCTTCACTTTTTTAACATCCCATAATAGACACTCTCGTGCATGCTGGGAGGTGCACCTTTAAATATGATCCGTGTCTCTTTATAATTGATATCTCTCTAACAGAGTACTTCGAAGACCTCCTCAATCCCACTAACATGCCTTCCAATGAGGAAGCAGAGCCTGGGGACTCGGAGGTGGGCTCCCCCATCTCTGGGATTGAGGTCACCGAGGTGGTCAAAAAACTCCTTGGTGGCATGCCCCGGGGGTGAATGAGATACACCCGGAGTTCCTCAAGGCTCTGGATGTTGTAGGGCTGTCTTGGTTGACACGTCTCTGCAACATCGCATGGACATCAGTGACAGTGCCTCTGGATTAGCAGACCAGTGTGGTGGTCCCCCTCTTTAAGAAGGGGGACTGGAGGGTGTGTTTCAACTACAGAGGGATCACAATCCTCAGCCTCCCTGGAAAAGTCTATTCATGGGTTCTGGAGAGGAGGGTCCGTCGGATAGTCGAACCTCGGATTCAGGACGAACAGTGTGGTTTTCGTCCTGGTCGCGGAACAGTGGACCAGCTCTACACCCTTAGCAGAGTCCTGGAGGGTGCATGGGAGTTTGCCCAAGCAGTCTACATGTGTTTTGTGGACTTGGAAAAGGCGTTCGACCGTGTCCGTCGGGGAATCCTGTGGGGGGTCCTCCAGGAGTATGGGGTACCGGACCCCTTGTAAGGGCTGTTCGGTCCCTGTACAACCAGTGTCAGAGCTTGGTCCACATTGCCGGCAGTAAGTCGAACCCGTTTTCAGTGAGAGTTGGACTCTGCCAGGGCTGCCCTTTGTCACCGATTCTGTTCATAACTTTTATGGACAGAATTTCTAGGCGCAGCCATGGTGTTGAGGGGGTCCAGTTTGGTGGACTCAGGATTGTGTCACTGCTTTTTGCAGATGATGATGTCCTGTTTGCTTCATCAGGCCGTAATCTTCAGCTCTCTCTGGATCGGTTCGCAGCTGAGTGTGAAGCGGCTGGGATGGGAATCAGCACCTCCAAATCTGAGACCATGGTCCTCAGCCGGAAAAGGGTGGAGTGCCCTCTCAGGGTTGGGAGCGAGATCCTGCCTCAAGTGGAGGACTTCAAGTATTTCGCGGTCTTGTTCACGAGTGAAGGAAGAATGGAGCGTGAGATCGACAGGCGGATCGGTGCGGCGTCCGCAGTGATGCAGGCTCTGCATCGGTCTGTCGTGGTGAAAAAGGAGCTGAGCCGTAAGGCAAAGCTCTCAATTTACCAGTCGATCTATGTTCCTACCCTCACCTATGGTCATGAGCTATGGGTAGTGACCGAAAGAACAAGATTGCGAATACAAGCGGCTGAAATGAGTTTCCTCCGCAGGGTGTCTGGGCTTTCCCTTAAAGATAGGGTGAGAAGCTCAGTCATCCGGGAGGGGCTCAGAGTAGAGCCCGCTGCTCCTCCGCATCGAGAGGAGTCAGATGAGGTGGCTCGGGCATCTGATCAGGATGCCTCCTGGACGCCTCCCTGGTGAGGTGTTCCAGGCACGTCCAACCGGGAGGAGGCCCCGGGGAAGACCCCAGGACACGCTGGAGGGACTATGTCTCCCGGCTGGCCTTGGAACGCCTTGGGATTCTCCCGGAAGAGCTAGAAGAAGTGGCCGGGGAGAGGGAAGTCTGGGCATCTCTGCTCAAGCTGCTGCCCCCGCAACCCGACCTCGGATAAGCGGGAGACAATGGATGGATGGATGAAATCTGCCATGCAGACCGTTTTTGCCCAGTCTCTTTCTTATGGTGGAGTCGTGAACACTGACCTTAATTGAGGCAAGTGAGGCCTGCAGTTCTTTAGACGTTGTCCTGGGGTCTTTTGTGACCTCTCGGATGAGTCGTCTCTGCGCTCTTGGGGTAATTTTGGTCAGCCGGCCACTCCTGGGAAGGTTCACCACTGTTCCATGTTTTTGCCATTTGCGGATAATGGCTCTCACTGTGGTTCGCTGGAGTCCCAAAGCTTTAGAAATGGCTTTATAACCTTTACCAGACTGATAGATCTCAATTACTTCTGTTCTCATTTGTTCCTGAATTTCTTTGGATCTTGGCATGATGCCTAGCTTTTGAGGTGCTTTTGGTCTACTTCTCTGTGTCAGGCAGCTCCTATTTAAGTGATTTCTTGATTGAAACAGGTGTGGCAGTAATCAGCCTGGGGGTGGCTACGGAAATTGAATTCAGGTGTGATACACCACAGTTAGGTTATTTTTAACAAGGGGCAATTACTTTTTCACACAGGGCCATGTAGGTTTGGATTTTTTTTCTCCCTAAATAATAAAAACCATCATTTAAAAACTGCATTTTGTGTTTACTTGTGTTATATTTGACTAATGGTTAAATGTGTTTGATGATCAGAAACATTTTGTGTGACAAACATGCAAAAGAATAAGAAATCAGGAAGGGGGCAAATAGTTTTTTTCACACCACTGTATGTACTACTCGTATTGCAGGACCTCACTCGTTTATCAAGTCAAAATTTATTAAAAATTTTAGCTCCGGGGTGCCCAATGCGTCAATCATATTAGTCTATCATATATTCTCCCTATGGCATTTGCCACTTGAATGACATACACAGTGGCCAGTCCGAGATCTCTTTTCTTCTAACACACTGGTCATCCCGCACGCACTATCAAACACGCGAGCTACTGTAAAACTCCGGCTGTGATCTAGTTAGCTTTCCAATTTATATCGACTAAAGAAGGGATTTAAAAAAAAAATTTGTTTGGGGAGGGTATGGGCTGGATGTGGAATTGGAAGAGGATTTTTTTTTCTCACAATGTCACAGTCGAAGTGCGTTTGTCTGATCTGTCAATCTGTCATTGCTATTCCAAAGAAGGAAAATGTGGAAAGGCACTTTCAAACTGTTCATAAACATTACAAAACTGAATTGAAAAAAAAAAGCACGTCCAATCGGGACGTTGGCGCTATACACGTGCAGAGCAGGTTAGAGATTATGAAAGCAGTGGAATTCGAAAGGCTCAAAAAAAAAAATAGTTGGCGCGATACACATGTGGAGAAAGTTAAAGAATATGAAAAGGGAAAATTAGAAAGTATAAAAAAAAAAAGAAAGTAAAGATCGCAGGAGCGCAAAGAAACGGAAATTATTACTCGAAAAAGGGAAAATAATCACCATGGACCAGATGTAATTAAAAAAAAAAGCAGGATAAAGCGAGGTCATAAATAAAAGACAGAGTAGAAAACCAAGTAAAATGTCATAAAAAGTTCAAAAACAGGGGGGCCAAACACATGCAGAGCAGGTTAGAGATAATGAAAACTGGAATTCAAAAGACAAAAAAACGTAAGCGTGAAATGCATGCAGAGCAAGATACAGAATATGAAAGCAGAAAAAAAGGACAGTGTCAAAACTTTGACAGATGGTTTCAAGCCTCAGCTTTACTTGAGCCAATCGCTACATTTAAGTGCTATCCATTTAGGGAAGATGTTGAGGGTGATTCACCCACATCAAAAATTGCAACACTGTTTCACCTAAAGCTCCTGTACAGTGGAGGATGAGATTTTGACACTACAGGAGGACATTCAGCTGAAGTCTGGGGCTCTTGGACAGTTTTGGAACCTTACTTACACAGGAAAAGTACCCAAACATGAGGAAATGTGCTACCCTCCTTGACTGCATTATTCGGCTCTACTTATTTATGCGAGTCAGCCTTTTCCCACATGAAGATTATTAAATCCAAATACTGTAGTGACCATAAATATATTGAATTGTTATTGTGCCTTAAAGGTTATTCAGTTATGCAAGGTACGACAACATATATTTTATGTTTAAAGTATACTCAGTATATATATATATATATATATATATATATATATATATATATATAATATATATATATATATATATATATATATATATATATATATAAAATATATAGGGTGGACGGTGGCGCAGTGATAGCACTGCTGCCTTGCAGTATGGAGACCCCGGTTTCGCTTCCTGGGTCCTCCCTACGTGGAGTTTGCATGTTCTCCCCGTGTCTGCTTGGGTTTCCTCCGGGTGCTCCGGTTTCCTCCCACAGTCCCAAAGACATGCAGGTTAGGTGGCTTGGCGATTCTAAATTGTCCCTAGTGTGTGCTTGGTGTGTGTGTGTGTCCTGCGGTGGGTTGGCGCCCTGCCCGGATTGGTTCCTTGCCTTGCGCTCTGTGTTGGCTGGATTGGCTCCAGCAGACCCCCGTGACCCTGTGTTTGGATTCAGTGGGTTGGAAAATGGATGGATGGATGGATATATATATCTATCATTTTTAATGTAGGTAGATCATTTCGGCCTGGTCATTTTAAAAGTAGCTCGCAAGCCGAAAAAAGTGTGGGCACCCCTGTTTTAGCTCGTCTTGCAAAACACTTACAAACCAAGTTACTCGCAATCCAAGGTTCCACTGTAAAGTAATTTTGATAAATATTTATGCATCTAATTTGGATGATAGATATTTTATCCAAAACGTTTTTTCATCAATCCCCAGTGTGAACACTCCTAAAATTATAATGGCTGGAGACTTTAATTCTGTTTTAAATCCAGACCTGGTAGATCATCAACTACAGTGTGGCAGAAGTCCAAGTAGGGCTCTGCAGCCCCCCCCTGGTGGCACCCATGGAACCTAACAAGGCTGTACCAAGCTACAACTCCCGTGGAGCCCTGCAGGAATCTGAGGTGCCACTACAACCCAGGGGAGCTGCCATCTAGCGCTTAGGAGAAGGCAGTGTCCTGTGCACATTTGGTTATCTGGTCCTTCCAATATATTGGCTTCCCGACTGGAAAAGGGCCACAGCCATCTGTCACATTCTATAATATCACATGACCAAACCAGATTTATTAAAAGCAGACACTTAACTTCAAACGTTCGGTATCTGTTTGTAGCGGGGGCCACATAGGTATTGTTGTTTATAGTGTTTGCACGCAGTCGCGTCTTGTCACAGCAACCCGTTTAAAGTAATATGTGTCTGTTTAAATGTCGTCCCCATAATGAGAAACGGGGAAGGATGCTGTGGGGAGGTAGCGACTCCTAGACACGTCAGTTCTGGAATTTTTCTGTTACATCCAGCTCGTCATTATTTAAACGATCAGGAGGGAGAGAAGAGGAGGAAGGTGACAGATGGAGATTTCAAGTACTGACAACCGATCAACATTATTCTGCTATTATTTATCACACCTGGTTCCAGTTTGATTCTCATTCCGCCAAAATCACAACAACACCATCATCACCAGAAACCCCGGGTTTGGACATTAATAATCCAGTATTCGTGGAGGAAGCACGGTGAGGTCGTTCTGTTTTACTCGGGAGATTCAAACGCATCCATTTTTGATCAGTCATCCGTATTCTGAACAGCGATTTACCCGGACTCAATTTCACGTCCATTGTCAATCAGTACTCATACATTGATATTATTTGTGTTTTGTGTTTGTTATACGTTTACAGGGGCAAGGGGGTTTTTGTTATTGTACAAGTGTTGTTTTCTCTTAGCTGCTTTGGTGGAGGTATATATATAGATGTAGTTTACGTCGTGGATTTGTATTCTTGTATCTGTCATTGTATTGTATTTAATATATTCCCACACTTATTTTACATGTTTGCTTTCGTTTGCTAGTCTTTGAACTGTCGATTGGGGAGGAGGGAAAATATTATTTGTCAGAGGTATGGCTTGGTATAGGTAGGTTTCCTCAGTAATTCATCCAGGCCACAGGTCCTGGTAGTGTGGCTGCCGTCTGGGTAAGGGGTCGGCCATTACATGTTTAATGTAATAATACTTGCCCGTAAAATTTGACGCACCAGAGATCTTTTCATCTTTGAATGTAGAAAAATTCCTTTGACAGTCGCATGAGACTGCCTATTCATCACATTGCTCAAATCTAGGTTTGCCCCAAATATATGTTCATGGATAAAATTACTTTATATAAGTCCAGAAGCCTTTGCCTGTATTAACAACATGATCTCAAACTATGTCAAACTAGAACATGATACTCGACAAGGGTTTCCTCTGTTAACATTGCTTTTTTCAGTCACCATTAAGCTTTTAGCCATTCACTTTAAAAATTCATTCAAAATAAAGGGTATTTTCAGAGAAGGAGTTCAACAGAAACTATCACTATACGTAGATGATATGGTTCTGTATGTACAGTCATGGCCGAAATTATCAGCACCCCTGGAATTTTCCCAGAAAATGCACCATTTCTCCCAGAAAATTGTTGCAGTTACAAATGTTTTGGTAAACACATGTTTATTTCCTTTATGTGCATTGGAACAACACAAAAAAAACTGAGGAAAAAAGCCAAATCTGAAATCATTTCACACAAAACTCAAAAACCGGGCTGGACAAAATTATTGGCACCCTCAACTTAATATTTGGTTGCACGCCCTTTGGAAAAAATAACAGAAATCAAGCGCTTCCTATAACCATCAACAAGCTTGTTACACCTCTCAACTGGAATTTCCGACCCCTCTTCTTTTGCAAACTGCTCAAGGTCTCTCAGATTTGAAGGGCACCTTCTCCCAAAAGCAATTTTGATATCTCTCCATAAGTGTTCAATCGGATTTAGATCCGGACTCATTGCTGGCCACTTCAGAACTCTCCAGCGCTTTGTCTTCAACCATTTCTGGGTTCTTTTAGAGGTATGTTTGGGGTCATTGTCCTGCTGGAACACCCATGACCTCTGACGCAGACCCAGCTTTCTGACACTGGGGCCTACATTGTGCCCCAATATCTTTTGGTAGTCTTCAGATTTCATGATGTCTTGCACACAGTCGAGGCATCCAGTGCCAGAGGCAGCAAAACATATTAGAACCTCCACCATGTTTGACTGTAGGTACTGTGTTCTTTTCTTCGTAGGCCTCATTCCGTTTTCTGTAAACAGTAGAATAATGAGCTTTACCAAAAAGCCTCTACCTTGGTCTCAT
The DNA here is from genome assembly GCF_900747795.2 of Erpetoichthys calabaricus. Classification (NCBI taxonomy): domain Eukaryota; kingdom Metazoa; phylum Chordata; class Cladistia; order Polypteriformes; family Polypteridae; genus Erpetoichthys; species Erpetoichthys calabaricus. Next base: position 124,983,719 of record NC_041396.2, read on the forward strand.
CTGTCCACAAGATGTCCACCCAGAAGGATTGTGGCTTCCTCAAGTACATTTTGGCAAACTCCAGTTTGGTTTTTTTATGTTTCTGTGTCAGCAGTGGGGTCCTCCTGGCTCTCCTGCCATAGCGTTTCATTTTGTTCAGATGTCGACGGATAGTTTGAGCTGACACTTTTGCACCCTGAGTCTACAGAACAGCTTTGAATATGTTTTGAAGTTGATTGGGGCTGTTTATCCACCATTCAGACTATCCTTCGTTGCAGTCTTTTATCAATTTTTCTCTTCCGTCCACGTCCAGGGAGATTAGCTACAGTGCCATGTGTTGTGAACTTCTTGATTATTTTGCGCACAGTGGACAAAGGAACATGAAGATCTCTGGAGATGGACTTGTAGCCTTGAGATTGTTGATATTTTTCCACAATTTTTGTTTTCAAGTCCTCAGACGATTCTCTGCTCTTCTTTATGTTCTCCATGCTTAGTGTGGCACACTCAGACACACAACAGAAAGGTTGAAGTCAACTTTTCTCCATTTTAACTGGCTTCAGGCGTGATTGGTATATTACCAGCACCTGTTTCTTGCCACAGGTGAGTTCAAACAAGCATCATATGCTTGAAATAAAACGATCTACCCACAATTTTGAAAAGGTGCCAATAATTTGTCCGGCCCATTTTTGGAGTTCTGTGTGACATTATGTCAGATTTGGCTTTTTCTGTTTTTTGTGTTGTTCCAATGTATATAAAGGAAATAAATATGTGTATACCAAAACATTTGTAATTGCAACAATTTTCTGGGAGAAATAGTGCATTTTCTGGGAAAATTCCAGGGGGTGCTGATAATTTCGGCCATGATTGTATCAGACCCACAAACACCTTTACCAGTAGTCCTTAATGCACTAGCAGAATTTCAAAAGATATCTGGACTCAAAGTCACTTTGTATAAAACTGTTTTTTTTTCAGTGAACTCTTTAGCACACAATACTAAACTGGACATCTGTACGTGCATTTTATTACAGTCTGTTCAAGGTATCGCAACAAAAAAAGAACCGTTTATAAAATATTTCTCTGAAGAATTAGTGTGCCAAATTTCAACAGAATCAGTCCCTGAGGGGTCCTGAGTTTTGTAATGCAGACAGAATGCACCTATCTCAGTAGGTGAGTCTCATATTATATTCAAATGCACCTAAAATGACACAATAGGTTTTTATTGTTGCACCGTCTGTACAAAATATAGGAATTCTTTTTAGTTTATTTAAATATGTAATCTGAAACTCACATAGAGATGCTGGAAAACTAATGCATATTTGTGAGATAATAAAAATATAGACTTAATTTTGTGTAAGTTAGACAATAAACTCCTGGTGCAGGTAAGTCATTCTTTTCACAAAATTATGTATCCAGTCATGAATGAATTTAGTTATCATTGTCTTTATATTAATCCTTGGCAATATTTTCTATATGATTGTGAGAACATGCTTTTTATAATTTTGCTTTATTTCTCTCCCTTTTTAGGTGTTGGAACTCGCAACTATTACAGAAAGATCGGCTATGAGTTAGAAGGGCCATACATGGTGAAAACACTTTGCTAAAGGATTGTGTGCCTAAATAAAAACAGCAGTATCATGAGAGGGGTGGTTTTTCTCTGACATATTACCAAATAAACTAGTTTTGTATGCATGGAAAAATTGTATATACCATTGTTACATGTGTTTGTTACAGTAGCCATGTTTTGTTCATTTTTCATTCCATGAAACAATTTTCTCTTGTTGAAATAAATTTGGGTGTTTTTTAAATTTGATTTCTTCAGTAAAATTTTCCTAATGCTGTCATTTCAATTTCCTGTGTTAGTGTAAATATTTTATAGTGAGGTAAATTTAATTATCCATTTTGGGACAAAATTTAAATTTTCTTCTGCTAGTGTTGTAAGTATAAGTAATAATATTCTTAAACCCACTGAATTAAATTGCATATGAGAATATTATGTGATGCTAAATTTACATGAAAACAAATAAATTACCATTAAAATGTCAAATTTAATCATAACATTTAAAACATTTTTTGCATACGCTAATACATACAAGATCTTTTTTAATATGTCATTAATGATGAAAAGGCATACTGTACCTAATTTATGCCGTATAATAATTACAAAAGTAAATTAAAGTACTTTAATTTGCTGAAATAAACTGATGTTCTCAGGGTTTATTTTTCCTATTGTTTGCTTTAAATTTTGGGCTCAAATTCCAAAGGCAGAAAAGTATATTTGTTATTATTAGGGAACCTACTGATCATCCAAACTTGTGTGTAATATGGTACTTTACTGTGCTATCTATTTAAGACACATTAAAATGTAAGTAATCGACATAGACCTCAGCATTAATTAGAATGCATTTTGTAATGCATGTAGCAGTGAAACATATTGCATTTGTTATCCCAACAGATGGGACAAACAGTTGGAGTAATAAAATGCATTACTGTAAACGTTTGGAATCTGCCATCTTTTAGAATGACAAATTCAGTGCACATGTCTGTTATATGCTATTTAGTGTGAGATAGATAAAAGCAGTGTAAATGTTTGTGAAATGCATTTTATTACTATAAATTTTTGTGATGCACCATCTGTTGGAATGAAGGAGGCATAGCAACCTGACAGACACACAGACACTTGTCCTTTATTAAGGTTGCTACTGTGGAAATACAATTTTTTCAAGTACAAGTTATAGTCCTCTCTTCATTTGTTTAGTGATGTTATTGAAGTAGGATCGTTAATACTTTAAATTATGGCTATAAGGTCATCATGATGCTATGGATTAAGGTATGGTAAGCAGAAATTAGAAAAGAGTAGTCACTGATCTGTGTTGTATGTTTGCTGCATTCTTGGTTCACATCAATCCACCTCTCAAGATCCCATTGCAACATAGAGAACTTCTAGAACAACTACATTAAATAAATAGCACTATTTTGTCTATGCCAATTATTCTGATGTTTGAAGTGTTTTCTCGCTCCAGTCTGTGTGTAATTAGCACAACTTTCCCTGTGTCTAAAACCCAAGCAAAGATATACATGCAAAAAAGCTAGTTTTGACTTGGCGCCCTGCAGTTGACTGGAATCCTATGAAGGACTGGTTCCTGACCAACTTCAGACCTTGCAAACCGATTGATAGCACAAACACACTTTATTTTTTCCAAAGAGGAAATATAGCTTTTTTAACAGAAGCATAATAAATAAATTGTAATATAACAAACAGTATCAACCCCCTCAAAGACACACCAAAATTACTAAAAAGAAAGAAAACGTATATCTTGAATAAAGGTAAAAATTCACTGTCACAGTGAAGCATTATAAAGGCTTTTTGTCATATGTACAGTATATGAAGGAGCCTCTGTTGTCATTGCTTGACACACTTTTGCTGAATAATTTATTGACTGCAAAGCACTAGTAGTGTGTCAGAGAGAGGATACTCAGCATTGTTCATAATGGCAGTCCATTTTGTTTTTGTTTTCATTCTCATCTGTGCTACTACCTCTGGGGGTCCAGAGTGCATCCCATAACTAAGCCTTTTTAATCAGTTTCTGCGCACCTCTCTTGAAGCGATGTTACTGACCCAGCACACCACTGTGTAGAAAATCGCACTGGCCATCACAGAGATGTAGAACATTTAAAGGATGTCACTTCCGACATTAAAAGGCACACTGCCTCATAAACAAAAATAGTCTCATGTTCTTATATAGTTCTTACATAGTTCCTTGCTTCACTTGCCTACCCCCGGGTTTGGTTTACCGGATATACAATTTAAAGGGATTGTTATTTTCATGGGAATTGTTACATATGCATTATTTTCACTTTTACTTTAAAACTTTTGTAAAAACAATACTTGTCCTTTATTTCTTTCTTGTCCTTTAAATCTTTCTCACAGGACGTATAACACTGCTTGTGTTGTCAAGGGGGGACGGCTGAACGTATGCTAAGGAGATGCCGTCGGGTCATCTGCTGTCTTTCTGCTGCTGCTGCTAGCGACTGCGTGTTCTTTTTGTTGCACTGCACGTTGATCATTTAAAAGCCTGTACAGCAGCTGTCCTTTTGCCACTTCGTGTCTCTGCCGCTCGTGTTGTGAAGGGGGGGCTGAACGCACTCTAAGGAGTATTCTGAGACCAGTCCAATCTGTCATTAATGAAGGCCCAGCAACTTGTAGGAGTTGAACACCTCTTCATCCACTCCCTGAATAGTAACCAGACACAGAGACTCCTTGGTGCAGTGGAAATCAATAAGCAGTTCCATGGTTTTGCCAATATTAAGATGTAGACAATTATCTTCGCGCCAAGAAACAAACTCCTCCTCTTCCATGGTTTTGCCAATATTAAGATGTAGACAATGATCTTCGCGCCAAGAAACAAACTCCTCCTCCTCCTCCACACTCCTATACCCTTGTTTCATCCACCTTTATCAGCACACCTCATAAGTGCAGAATCATCTAAGAACTTATGCAAGTGACATGACCTGTTGTTATATTTATAGTTTGAGGTGTACAGAGTAAAGAGAAAATGAGACAGGACAGTTCCTTGTGGTGCTACAGTGTTGCTCATATCCATATGAAAAACATAGACTTTGAGTCTCACAAATTGTGGTCTACCTGACAGATAGTCCATTATCCAGGACATTATAGGCTCATTCACCTGAATATCTCTGAGTTTACCCCTTAACAGGTAATGCTGCTGTATTGAAGGTACTGAAGAAATCAAAAAACACAATCCTCACAGTGCTGCCAGCTTTGTCAATATAAGAATAAGCCTTGTGGAGCAGATTGCATATGCCACTCCAATCTTTGTTTGATAGGAAAACTGCAGTGGGTCCAAGTGCTCTAACATTAGAGGACTCCTATAGTCCAGAACTAACCTCCCAAAGATCTACATGATGTGAGACTTAAGTGCCACTGGTCTGTAGTCATTATGTGAGTAGGTGCCTGCCTTCTTTGGAACAGGAACAATACAGGATGTGTTCCACAGCAGTGGCACTTTCTGAAGCCTTAGAGACAGATTGAACAAGTGACAGAGGACACCAAAAAATTGGTCAGCTCAGGCCTTAAGAACTGACTGACTTCATCTGTTCCCGCAGCTTTTCCTATGTGTAGCTTCCACAGTAGTTTCCTTACTTGGTCTTCAGTTATGGACAATCCACACTGATAGTCAGAGGTGGAGTTGTCACTAGCTATTCTAGTTAACTTGGTAGAAGTTGCTGATTTAGTAGGGATTGTGTTGTGTGACTCGTCATTAGAAGAAAGTGGTAGTGGGAGGTAAAATCTATTTCAAATTGGTTCAGGGTGTTAGCTTTGTCCGCATCCTTTCCAGACTCCTGAGCCCTGGATTGCTTGAGTCCAGTAGTTATACCGAGTCCATTCGAGACATCCTTTGTGTTATTCTGAATGAGTTTGTTTTCTATTTTAGCTTTGTAAGCTTTGTTTCCTTCACTCTGTTTTTTCTTTAGCACACACTGTATGTCCTTCAGTGCCTCTTTGTCACCAGATTTGAATACCCTCCTTTTCTCATTCAGGAGACCTTTTAGTTTCTTAGTAATCCAGGGCTTGTTCTCGTTCAGATTTTCCTAAAGTAGCAAGTGGATTACACTTAAAGGCATCTTTAACATTTGAATGCAGCAGGTCCAGCTTGTTGTTTTCTCGAGTGGAACAAGCCAGAAACTGATAGAAATTTGTCATTATTTTTTCCTAAGGATGTTAATAAGAATGATGTAATTTATTCCCCTGGCAAATAACATGGGTGAATTCCAGCAGCCAGAGTTTAAATGTCTGAATTACAAACTGTAATTTTAACTGTAATATGCTCTCTTTTACACCATTCCTCATTCATGTAGATGACCAGTCTCCTTCCTGTCTCTTTTCCACATTGTACTGGGTGTCTGCTCAAATAAGGTGAAATCTGTCCATAATCTCTCCGTAAAGCACAAAATGCCACTATGTTAGTATGCTCTATGGTGTGCTATAAACACAGACAGTTCATCCATCGTATTTAATGGCAATCAAACATTCCCCATTACAGTATATGGTAGATCATTTCTGAAACCTTTTTGCTTTGCTTTTACTCTTCTGCCGCCCCTCTCCATCTGTGGACAAACAGCTCCTACGGTAAAGTATAACAGAGGTGCTTAGGTGTTCGCGATTGCATGTCAAGTAGCTGATTACAGTAATATTTAATAACCCTTCTTTCATTTTCTCAGTGTCTCTTACTGTTTCATACATAAGGCAGTCTTCAGGTTCTCTTCTCAACTCCATCCAAGTTCACAGCCTGTTTGAAGTGCTGACATAATAACCCAGCGCCTGGGTTTGAATGCATTGCAGTTCATCTATTAATTTGAAATCCATTAAAATCCATTTATCCAGTTTCTAGTGGCTACTATCAGTGACAAGCCAGGAGCCAGTTCAAATTCTAATTTTAAAGAAGATTAGTAAATAAGTTAAGCAAAAAAAGAAAAACTGTGAGAAATATGGAGCTTCTTTAAAAAGACTGCTGCTTGCACAGTGCCCCTAAGTAATATAATAAACACATATCCAAATCAACACAAAAATAATTAAATAAACACAAAATCAAGCTTCTGCCTTGGCCATCTCAATTCCCATATCTAAAACCCCATTGTAAGCCTCCAAGATGAGCTGAAGAGGAGAGTGCACAAGAGAGAACCTAGGACCCTGGATGATATGGAGAAATTCTGTAAAGAGGAATGGTTTCAGATTACCTACTCTATATTTTCCAACCTTATAAAATATTATAGGAGAAGACCCAGTACTGTTTTATTGGCAAAGGAAGATTCTACAAAGTATTGAATGAGGGGTGCCAATAATCATGGCACATGTGGTTTTGCTAAGAATAATTATTTCTTGATGAGGAATTATTTACTTCAGTTAAAGGTTGGATTTCTGTTTTTTTCAGTGCAAGATTAGGGTGTTTCACTAAAAGATGAATTTTTTAAAAACCTTTTTATTCATCTTTACCAGGGCTGCAGTGTGAAGGGGACTGTATACACATAAAGTGGATTTATAAAGTACTAGCCATGGCTCAAAGAAAGGTAATAGAATAATTTTAACATATTTGCCATCTTACCCTACATGACTTACATGTATCTGAACATCTCTTCACTGCAGTGGTATCTGTAAAGTGTTTTTGAGTTTTGTTTCTGAAATTTTAATTTTTAAGAATGTGTGTGTTTAAAATGTACAATAATGTTTGATATATAAATAATGTCTCTTCTGCGGCACTGAGGGCACTTGAAGTCAATGCAGCAGTGTAGCCAATCACTGACAAAAGATATCAACATAGCAATGTAACGGCCAACCCCTTACCCAGACCGGCTACTACACTTCCAAGGCTGTTCCTTGGATAACATGAGGCTTCTTTATCTAGTAACAAGCCATACTCTTTACAGATTCTTATTTTTCCCGACACGATGAAATAACAAACAAAGAGTAATAATAATAATTCTTTGCATTTATATAGCGCTTTTCTCACTAGACAGATATGTAAAACCAAATACGGATATATTAACAGTGATATATAGACGAGGACAGACGAATATTCAATAATATAGATCTATAATATATATATAATATATAATATATATATATATATATATATTGTCTGAAAAACGACCATAAGACATTGAGAAAGTTTGGGGCAGCCACCCATATAATTGTTCCTGGCTGCAAAACTGATTAAAAAAACAGAGACATGTTCATTCAACTGAGGCCAAAACAGAATTGATTCTCTGGCTACAAGATGGCGGCTTTAAAGGCCAGTAAAGGAAGTAATGTTATCAATACCGGAACCGGAAGTGACGTCATTGGCTGCCCCAGAACCGGGCAGGATTTCCCTAGAATGGTCTGCAAAAGATCGAGAGGGAAAATTAGTGCACTTCGCCACCCCCCTGGTCTGGCATGGAATCACATGTATTTAAGCCCTTTACTTGTCTCCTAAACATACGTGTGTGACATATATATGTGTGTGTGTGTGTGTGCACGAAACACCACTATCCCAATGACACCAGTGACTATTATATAAAACACGAATATACAAATATTTACAAAGAACCCTCCCTTGCCCCTATAATCTAACTACACAAACACAGATGAAATGATAAACAGCGGTTGAAATAAAAATGATAGATAAGTCCAAAAGCTAATAAAGTCCGGCAAACGTCGAATATTGGCTGGTGTGAAATCTTACTTCCTCCCGACAATACAAAAAAAAAGACCTCACCATAAGTGTCCTCGGCAGTGGTTGGCAAAAGTCCAAACCCCGGGGTTTCTCAGTGCTGGCTGTTGTTAATAATCCGGATCCTGAAGAAGCAAGTAATGGACTGGTACGATGTTTGGAATTGATTTAAAATATGCATAAAATGATTCTTTTTCCTTCCTTCCTCTCTCCCTCTCTCTGTGCCTCTCTCTTGCCTTTCGCTCCTCTTGTTTAAATGCAAAATGTCCCAGATGTAACTGGTGGATCCAACAGGTGATTTCCTTCTCGGGGCTGCAGTCTCCCTCCATCATCCTTCCCCATTTCACTTACGGGGACACCATTTACTGATACACACATATAACGGACAGTAAACGGGACGATGAAACGAAAAGCAACTCGGCACAAACACAGAATATACCTATCATTATGTAGCCCCGCTAACTTAAATTTAGTCAATCAGCATCCTTGAATCTGATGTGTAAAGGGTGATTAATTTATCACCCCCAGCAGAGTCCATGAGAAGGGTGTTGCTGCAGATATCTGTTGGTGGAGTAGGGATATCTGACGAGTGATGTTGTTTGCTGAAATATACAAACTGTTATTGACAATGATGAGTGCACAAAATCAAGATATGGGAATTCATCTGCCTCCAAATTCAATAAGATCTCCTTTCCAAAATCAATTTGAGAGGAGAACTTTGGTGGAGAAACTACAAGTCAAAAAGCTTGGCCCAGATCAATAGGCCTGCGAAAGGGTAAAACCTACATGTGTGGCTTCTGCTGTAATTGGTACAACAGAAATGCTTGGCTATCTGGATGCAGTCATGTAAATGTTGTGTTTTGCTTTCCATGCTTACTTTTTAAAATGGCAGGGACAGATACAGTATGGACTGTTTCAGGAGATAGGGACATGAAACGTTTATCTGAAAAGATTAAAAATCATGAGGCACACATGGAGAATACAGTCATGCTAGCCTTGTTAGGCAGAGTAAACATGGTTATGCAACTGGACGAATGGCGCAGGCTTGGGATGAAGAAACAATGAAGAGTTGGAAAAGAACAGGCACATTTTATCCAATATAATTGACTGTGTTAAATTCTGTGGGGCCACAATAAGACCAGATCCTCAGTTAGCCCTGGCATTTTCAGGGGTTTAGTCGATTTAGACCGTATGTTGAAGGAGCACCTTAAGATCCCATACATTTTCAAAAACAACTCAAAGACTGTGCAAAATGAACATTTGAGCTGCATGCACTCAGTTACTGAAGATTACATCCTAGAGGAACCAATTGCGCTGCACGTGCATGCCTATGTTGCCTACACTCCGCACCACGTGTGCCTCATACACACTTGACCAACATCCGCCACACGCCTGTTTGTTACTTTGCAGCACCATAATTTCTAAACACCCCTGTTATACCAGAAGAACAATGGCATGAAGCAGTAGCAGGCACAGGTCTCCACCCAATGGTCCTTTGAATGGAAACATGCAGTACCCTGTCCACTCCAAGCATGATGATACTCTGCTGCTCCACTGGGCACCCAGCGAAAGAAAGGTAAGTAAACAAGTGCCTTTTTTCTTTGATTATAATGATGGTGTATGCAAAGAAATAAATAAGATGTCACACAAATGCACACACGAATATTCCCCTAATCCCATTTTTCTTTGTTTATAAATTGACCTTAGTATATGACATCATCCAGCAATATGTGGCACTGTAGAAATTCCTAATACAGCTGTCTTAATAGAGTGTTTGATTATTTTACTGTATACTGTAGGCTATGTTTCATTTTTTATTAATAATCTGCTGATTTTTTGAAATGCCAACTAAATGATTGATTATTTCACAGAGCACTGATATCCTAAAATTTGTTTTAATGTCTATTGGGGTGGTTAATGAAACTGGCTGAATATGGCACAAATAGTCCCACCTAGAATTTTTGTGACCGGCCCCCACTGTTTCATTGGCACTCCATCTGTCTATTGTGTTTGTGTAAAACCTGCTTCTCAGATTGTTTTCAAAGTTTTTACTTTCTGAGTTTGAAGGCAAATCTCTCGGCATGCTTCCTATGCCTTTACTGACGTCTCTTCACTGGTGCTCCTTCTGTCAAGCATGTTCCTGCAAAACCTACTTCTCAGACTCTGTCATTATTTTTGAAACACCTTTCTTGCCTTGTGTCTAATTTTTTGCTTTCCGTCTTTCAAAGCGATTCTCTCAGCATATGCCTTTAATCCTTCTTGTGTGTCTCACACTTGAAATTCCTCTTTCATTGTGTCAGCAAGGCCAAACTGAGTTTGCTTTTTGGGACCAGACACACAGACAGTGTTTTATTATATAGTACATTTAGGCTTCACTTTCTGTACACTTGACTGTATTTTAGGTTTAATTTTAAATGGAAAATGTGCCATTTTTGCCCATCAGTCTCTACTCAAGAACCCAGTTTAAATGGTAACATGAATGTGAGATTTTAGTTTTTGATTTTTAATAAATAAAACATGTTTTTTTACTTTTTCATTATGGATTATTGAGTGTACAGTACATTGATAGGCAACAATGGGAATTTTATATGTTGAAAATGAAATCTACAGCACAATAAAGTGTGCTGAAAGTGAAGGGATCTGAATATGTTGTGACTCACTGTATGAGTATATCTTGTTGTGTTTTGCATCCAGAGTTGCACAAAGAATATTCAGAAAAGCTCTTTAATTCATAAACATGAAAGGAGGCTTCTAAAGCAGACTGCAAACACAATAATCTTCTTCACTTGTTTGACTTAAGTCATCTGGTTACTAGCATCAGCCTTCAATGTGTTTCGTGGAAACTTCAGTCAGGCAGTGACCCAATTATACGGTAAGTTACAGAGCTTTTAAAGATTTCTGTTTAAGCTCGATCCGATCATTCATGCCCTTTCCCCCAGCTTTGCTTACTTTTTTTTAACAAAGTGTCATTCCAAAGGGGGCTTGACGAGTTGAGAAGGGAAGTCTGACTATGTAGCACACAAGGATGGTGATGAACTAAAAAATTAAAATGGTTGTAATTAAATAAGCCAACCAGTGAGTACAGAGTTCAAGTCCTTTTGCCTATAAAGTCATTACAGTGGTTTATGAATGGCTACTGAAGTAAACCTTCAACCCCAGTGATAAGTAATAACAGAGTGCTTTGATTTTCTTGACTGACATTCTTTTTCAATAGTTAAATAATTACATTTCCTGAGCAAAAATTCTGGCTCATAGTCATAATGGGATGTTCTAGCCCATTGAAAATTTGAGAAAGCACAGCTCCCAATTCATATACGCTGGTCACCGTTTCTAGGATAAAATGTTTGGTAAGGTCCTGATTTTGCAGAAAAGATGAAAGAGTGCCTTTTTGATCAGTTAAAGTTTTCTCGCAATCATCCAACCAGACAATACTGCAGTTTTTAGGGCCTTTTGGTAAATCAATTAAAGAGAAAGCCTGATCAGTAAAATAGGGAAAAAGTCAAATATAATAACCTGCCAGACCTAACAAAGCAAGAACCTGCTTTGTGCTTCAGAATGTAGTATAGCCTGCATGTGGCGAACCAGCTTCTCCCTCACTCACCACACATGCACAGTATAATTAAGTACCAGTAAAGCACGAATCATAGCACTCTTCTTCTTCTTCTTCTTCTTCCTCTCTCTGCCGACTCTGGCTCCCGGAGTAGTGGCCACTGGCTTCTTTTAAGCCGTACCCGGGAGTGTTCCAGGTGGCTCATTTGGGAGATCTTGAATCACTCTCAGGTGTGGCGGAAGCCCAAAGTAGGGCTCTGCAGCTCCCCCTGGTGGCTGCCACAGGAACCCAACAGGACTACAGTGAATTCCAATTCCTAGAGTGTCCTGCGGGATTCTGTGGTGCTACAGCCCTCTAGCATCCCAGAGGAGATTATGCCCTGAGCCTACTGTCTCCTCTAGTCCTTCCATCCATCTGGCATCCTGGCCAGGCAGGGACCCTGGCAGTCTGCAACAGCACATACGTGACCAACTCACCAATCTTTTTCATTTCTGATTTGATTAAACCCTTACTCATGGAATAATCAATGTTAGTTTTCAATATACTTAATTTACCCTTCTTTGGATTAGCAGTTAAAGCAGCATCCCTATAAATACCAAGGTCTGCCTGGAGACATATCAAGTGTGTCTTGTAATCATTACTGAAAATGACAACATTATCCAGATATTCACCTGAATATTCAGAATGAGGGCAAAATATTTGACCCATCATAAACTGGAATGTGAAAGGTGGCAAATGAAGCCCAACTGTAAGCCAACACATTTGAACAAGTAGTTCTCCTCTATCCTCAAGCATTCCATACAGGTACTTTAACACCAGGTTCCAGGATTCTTTTATGTGGCATCAATTTAGCCTCTCCAGGCAGAGATGAAAAGACATCCTTGTTCCTTTTTATTAGAGAAATTAACTCACATTTCTGTGTGTCATTCATGTAATCTCCAAAACCAACTTCCAGTAGCTGTCCTGTCACAGGCATCTCCCCTGGGTCACGCCATTTCTTTTAAAGACTGAAGTATAGTTTTTTTAAACTTCTTATGTTTTTTTTTCTTTTTTTCTAGTTTGACTAAGAATTCATTTCTTGTATGAGTTCAACTTGATTGCATGCAATGTTATTTTCTTGAAATAAACTAAACAAAATTATAAAAGATTGAAGGGTAGAATTTGAACAGTCTAGCCTAACTTTAGAATTTACAGGGTTTATTTACTGTTTGAACACTGCCAGACCCTGCCATTTTGCCAGAAACTAATGAGGATTAAATCAAATTTTATTTGTCACATAGAAGTTATATATACAGTACAACATACAATGAAATGCTTTGTTGCTCAACTTTTGCGACTGTTCCTTTAGATGAATATAAAGGGACAATAACAATACATAACTGTATAAACTCAAAAATCATTAATTGAACTATATGTAATAATAATAATAATAGTAATAACACATTTTAATATAAGCCCATTTGGGAGATGATCAAATATTAGTTTCAGTGGGGGGGCAGGGCAGTCTCGTGGCTTCTGAGCCCCTGCAGGTTTTGTTTTGTTTTTTTTCTCTAGCCCTCTGGAGTTTTTTTTTTTCTGTTCTTTTTTCTGTCCTCATGGCCATCAGACCTTACTTTATTCTTTATTACTTAGTATTACCTAATATTATTTTTATTTTTTTATTTTTTCCTTCTTCATCTTGAAGCACTTTGAGCTGCATAATTTGTATGAAAATGTGCTATATAACTAAATATTGTTTTTGTTCTAGATTGAATTAAATCAGCCTTTAACAATGCATTTAAGAGCTGCAGTTTTTGTGTCATTTTGATCATTTAATTTTATTTTGACATGTCTGTGTGTTTATACTATAACAGTTTGATGATTATTGTCATTATAATCATAACTGGTATTGCTTTTGTTATTCTTAAACTATTAACTACATTGTAAACCCCATAAGAAGAAGAAGAAGGAGAAGACGGGGGGTCGTGTCCAGAGGCAGGAGGACAGGAGGAAGGTAAAGAGAGTGGAACTGAGGGTAGGAACTTTGTATGTTGGCAGTATGACCGGTAAGGGGAGAGAGTTAGCAGATATGATGGAGAGAAGGAAGGTTGATATATTGTGTGTGCAAGACACTAAATGGAAGGGGTGTAAGGCCAGGTGGATTGGAGGTGGATCCAAATAGTTCTATCATGCTGTGGATGGGAGGAGAAATGGGGTAGGGGTTATTCTGAAGGAACAGTATGTCAAGTGTGTTTTGGAGGTGAAAAGAGTGTCAGACAGAGTAATGATTATGAAGCTGGAAATTGGAGGTGTAATGATGAATGTTGTTAGTGCATATGCCCCGCAAGTTGGGTGTGTGATGGATGAGAAAGAAGATTTTTGGAGTGAGTTGGATGTAGAGATGAACAGTGTACCCAAGGGACAGAAAGTGGTGATTGGAGTGGATTTCAATGGACATGTTGGTGAAGGGAACAGAGGAGATATGGAGGTGATTGGTAGGTATGTTGTCAAGGAGAGGAATGAAGAAGGTCAGATGATAGTGGATTTTTACAAAAGGAAGGACATGGCTGTGGTGAATGCGTATTTTAAGAAGAGGGAGAAACATAGGGTTATGTACAAGAGTGGAGGGAGATGCAAACAGGTAGATTACATCCTATGCAGAAGAGTCAATCTGAAGGAGATTGAAGACTGGTGGTGGCAGGGGAAAATGTAGTTAAGCAGCATAGGATGGTGGTCTGTAGGATGATGTTGGAGATCAAGAAGGCGAAGAGAGTGAGGGCAGAGCCAAGGATCAAATGGTGGAAGTTGAAAAAGGAAGACTGCAAGGTTGAGTTTAGGGAGAAGGTGAGACAGGCACTGGGTGATAGTAAAGAGTTACCAGACAGTTGGGAAACTACAGCAGATATAGTAAGGGTGACAGCAATAAGGGTGCTTGGCGTGACATCTGGACAGAGGAAGGAGGAAAAGGAAACCTGGTGGTGGAATGGGGAAGTACAGGAGAGTTTACAGAGGAAGAAGATGGCAAAGAAGAAGTGGGATAGTCAGAGAGATGCAGAAAGTAGACAAGAGTACAAGGAGATAAGGCGCAAGGTGAAGAGAGAGGTGGCGAAGGCTAAAGAAAAGGCGTATGATGAGTTGTATGAGAGGCTGGACACTAAGGAGGGAGAAAAGGACCTGTACCGATTGGCTAGGCAGAGGGACCAAGCTGGGAAAGATGTGCAGCAGGTTAGGGTGATAAAGGATAAAGATGGAAACAAACTCACAAGCGAGGAGAGTGTGTTGAGCAGATGGAAAGAGTATTTTGAGAGGCTGATGAATGAAGAGAATGAGAGAGAGAAGAGGTTGGATGATGTGGAGATAGTGAATCAGGAAGTGCAACGGATTAGCAAGGAGGAAGTAAGGACAGCTATGAAGAGGATGAAAAATGGAAAGGCCGTTGGTCTAGATGATATACCTGTGGAAGCATGGAGGTGTTTAGGAAAGATGGCAGTGGAGTTTTTAACCAGATTGTTTAATGGAATCTTGGAAAGTGAGAGGATGCCTGAGGACTGGAGAAGAAGTATACTGGTGCCGATATTTAAGAATAAGGGGGATGTGCAGGACTGTAGTAACTACTGGGGAATAAAGTTGATGAGCCACAGCATGAAGTTATGGGAAAGAGTAGTGGATGCTAGGTTAAGAAGTGAGGTGATGATTAGTGAGCAGCAGTATGCGTTCATACCAAGAAAGTGCACCACAGATGCAATGTTTGCTCTGAGGGTGTTGATGGAAAAGTATAGAGAAGGCCAGAAGGAGTTGCATTGCGTCTTTGTGGACCTGGAGAAAGCATATGTCAGGGTGCATCAAGAGGAGCTGTGGTATTGTACAGTATGAGGAAGTAGGGTGTGGCAGAGAAGTATGTAAGAGTTTTACAGGATATGTACGAGGGAAGTGTGACAGTGGTGAGAACTGTAGTAGCAGTGACGGATGCATTCAAGGTGGAGGTGGGATTACATCAGGGATCGGCTCTGAGCCCTTTCTTATTTGCAATGGTGATGGACAGGTTGACAGACGAGATTAGACAGGAGTCCCCGTGGACTATGATGTTTGCTGATGACGTTGTAATCTGTAACAAGAGTATGGAGCATGTTGAGGAGACCCTGGAGAGGTGGAGATACGCTCTAGAGAGGAGAGGAATGAAGGTCAGTAGGAACAAGACAGAATACATATATGTAAATGAAAGGGAGGTCAGTGGAATGGTGAGGATGCAGGGAGTAGAGTTGGCGAAGGTGGATGATTTTAAATACTTGGGATCAACAGTACAGAGTAATGGGGATTATGGAAGAGAGGTGAAAAAGAGAGTGCAGGCAGGGTGGAATGGATGGAGAAGAGCGTCAGGAGTAATTTGTGACAGATGGGTATCAGCAAGAGTGAAAGGGAAGGTCTACAGGACAGTAATGAGACCAAGCTATGTTATATGGGTTGGAGATGGTGGCACTGACCAGAAAGCAGGATACAGAGCTGGAGGTGGCAGAGTTAAAGATGCTAAGATTCACATTGGGTGTGACGAGGATGGATCGGATTAGATATGAGTACATTAGAGGGTCAGCTCTAGTTGGACAGTTGGGAGACAAATTCACAGAGTTTGGACATGTGCAGAGGAGAGATGCTGAGTATATAAGGAGAAGGATGCTAAAGATAGAGCTGCCAGGAAAAAGGAAAAGAAGAAGGCCTAAGAGAAGTGCTTATTTATTGACCATTTCCATTTTGTGGGCTGTTGTGTTCAGTTATGCATGCTTTGTGATGTCTGTCCTTCCTGAGCTGCCTTACAGTGGGGTGTTCCCAATGTAGGCAATGTATCAGCCACAAACACATACAGTGAAGTTTATCCTGCCTTTTTAATCCTATGGTAGCATAGCTGGTAAGTTTATATTTGTAAAATGTTACTGTTCTTTACTGCTACTTATAGTTTAAAGCTGTTATCAAACTTTTTGTTATTTGCATACTGAATATTATATTTCTTTACTTGTAGTTTCACAACTGCTCTTTATTAATAAAGAGATTTGTACACCTTGTGTCAAGTCAGTCTCCTGGTTGTCATATTGATGAAGGGAGGAGTTTAGCTGCCTGAGTATCTATTACAACGTAATAGTGAGATTGGAACAGATGTGGTGAGAGAGGATTTGCAGGTGATGGGTGTAACAGATGCAGAGTACAGAAAGATATGGAAGAAGATGATCCGCTGTGGCAACCCCTAACGGGAACAGCCGAAAGAAGAAATATACCCCATAACACCTTGTTTATGAAAGTCCATGCCCATGAGAATAAGACTAAAAATACGAACCTGCACCAGAAGAAGATAAACAGACATAGAGGAACTGAGCATGTTGCAGAATAGAATTTTGGAAGACCAAACATCACTTTGTGAAAATAAAATGAAACAATATAATCAGACAGTTGTGTTGAGTCAATGTCCATAAGTCAGTTTATACTGTTTAAAAAACAAAACTTTACCCTCATGCCCCTTCCCGACCCCCCAAATTTTGCCTCACTAGGTTAATACCTAATTCATCTGAATTGTGTTAGCCCTGGATAAATCACTTTGTAATTATATAAAATAAACTTGCTGTGCTTATTTTATATAATTACAAAGCGGTTTATCCAGGGCTAACACCATTCAGCCCTTCTGTGCTGTGCTCTTCCTGGATTGAGGCCTTGCTGTGGCAGAAGGGCTTGCGTGGTCTAGTGATCCTCTGAACTATGTTGTCGGGAGCTAAATGCTCCTGGTAGGGCTTCCCAAGGCAAACAGGACTGAGGTGAAGATCCAGACTAACTCGATCCTGAGACCCCATATGGCTTTAAACCAAGGATCGGCATTTCCCTTGCCCGGGAAAGGGTACCCGGGGCCCCACCCTGGAGCCAGGACCGGGGGAGGGGCTCACTGGCGAGCGTCTGGTGGCTGGACCTTCAACCACAGGGCCCAGCCGGAAGGAGCAACTTGGTTCCGCTCTCTTGTGGTCCCACCACCTGCAAGAGAGGCCAATGGGGTCGGGTGCAATGCGATATGGGTGGTGGCCGAAGGTGGGAACTCTGGCGTTCCGACCTTCGGTTGCTGAAACGAACTGGTGCGTGAGGTTGAGAGGTACCGGCTAAATATAGTCGGGCTCACCTGTACGCACGGTCTGGGCTCTGGGACCATTCCTCTTGAGAGAAGCTGAACTTTGTTCTACTCTGGAGTTGCTGTGGGTGAAAGGTGACGGGTAGGGGTGGGCTTGCTTATGGCCCCCTGGCTCGAGGCCTGTACGTTGGGGTTCTTCCCGCTGGACGAGAGGGTTGTTTCCCTGCGTCTTTGAGTTGGGGGAAGGACTCTGACTGTTGTTTGCGCTTATGCGCCAAACGACGGTTCGGAGTACCCGGCCTTCTTGGAGTCCCTGGAAGAAGCACTCTATCGTCCTGCTGGAAGACTTTAATGCTCACGTCGGCAACGACATTGAAACCTGGAGAGGTGTGATTGGGAGGAATAGCCTCCCTGATCTAAACTCAAGTGCTGTTCAGTTGTTGGACTTCTGTGCTGGCCATGGATTGTCCATAATGAACATCATGTTTGAGCATAAGGGTGTCCATAAGTGCACTTGGCATCAGGATACCCGAGGTCGCAGCTCGATGATCGACTTTGTAATCGTTTCATCGGATCTGCGACCTTATGTCTTGGATATTTGGGTGAAGAGAGGGGCTGAGCTGTCAACTGATCACCACCTGCTGGTAAGCTGGATCGGATGGCGGGAGAGGCTGCCAGACAGACCAGGCAGACCCAAACATATAATGAGGGTCTGCTGGGAACATCTGTTGGAGGAACCGGTCAGAAAAATCTTTAATTGCCACCTCCGGCAGAACTTATTCCGAGGGAGGCAAAGGACATTGTGTATGAATGGGCCATGTTATGAGCCTCCATTGTCGAAGCAGCAGAACAGAGCTGTGGCTGCAAGGCTGTCAGTGCCTCTCATGGTGGCAATCTACGAACCCGGTGGTGAACACCTAAGGTTTTTTGAGTCCGTCAAGTTGAAGAAAGAGTCCTACCAGGTCTGGTTGACCAGTGGGACTCCAGAGGCGGCTGAGGGGTACCGGCGGGCCAAGCGTGTGGCGGCATCGGCTGTTGCTGAGGCAAAAACCCGGGCATGGGAGGAGTTTGAGGAAGCCATGGAAAACGACTTTCAGTCGGCTCCAAGAAGGTTCTGGCAAACCGTCAGGCGCCTCAGGACAGGAAAGCGGTGCTCCACCAACACTGTATACAGTGGAGATGGGGCCCTGCTGACTTCAACTGCAGACGTTATTGACTAGTGGAAGGAATACTTCAAGAATCTTCTCAATCCCATATCCTGTCCATATCAGGAGCCGAGGTCGCTGAGGTAGTTAAAAAGCTCCGAGGTGGCAGGGCCCCTGGGGTGGATGAGGTTCACCCTGGGTTCCTCAAGGCTCTGGATGTTGTGGGGCTGTCCTGGTTGACACGTCTCTGCAACATCGCATGGACATCGGGGGCAATGCCTCTGGATTGTCAAACCGGGGTGGTGGTCCCCCTTTTTAAGAAGGGTGACCAGAGGATGTGCTCCAACTATAGGGGCATCACACTCCTCAGCCTCCCCGGTAAGGTCTATTCAGGGGTGCTGAAGAAGAGAGTCCGGTCGATGGTCGAATCTTGGATTCAAGAGGAACAATGCGGATTCCGCCCTGGCCATGGAACACTGGACCAGCTCTACACCCTGGCCAGGATCCTGGAGGGGGCATGGGAGTTTGCCCAACCACTCCACATGTGTTTTCTGGATTTGGAGAAGGCATTCGACAATGTCCCTCGAAGCATCCTCTGGGGTGTGCTCCGAGAGTATGGGGTACAGGGCTTGTTGTTACGAGCCATTCAGTCCCTGTACAGGAGGAGCAGGAGCTTGGTCCGCATTGCCAGTAATAAGTCGGACTTGTTTCCTGTTGAGGTTGGACTCCGCCAGGGCTGCCCTTTGTCACCGATTCTGTTCATAAGTTTTATGGACAGAATTTCTAGGCGCAGTCAAGGAGTGAAGGGGGTATGGTTTGGTGACCTCAGAATCTCATCTCTGCTATTTGTGGATGACGTGGTTCTGTTGGCTTCATCGGACAGTGACCTCCAGCTCTCACTGGAGCGGTTCACAGCCAATTGTAAAGCGGCGAGGATGAGAGTCAGCACCTCTAAATCTGAGGCCATGGTTCTCAGCCGGAAAAGGGTGGAATGCTCTCTCCGGGTTGGGAACACATTACTGCCTCAAGTGGAGGAGTTCAAGTATCTCTGGGTCTTGTTCACGAGTGAGGGAAGAATGGAGCGGGAGGTTGACAGACGGATCGGTGCGGCATCCGCAGTAATGCGGGCTCTGCAACGGTCCGTCATGGTGAAGAAAGAGCTGAGCCAAAAGGTAAGGCTGTCGATTTACCAGTCAATCTACGTTCCTACCCTCACCTATAGCCATGAGCTTTGGGTAGTGACCGAAAGAGCAAGATTGCGGATACAAGCAGCTGAAATGAGTTTTCTCCGCAGGGTGGCTGGACTTTCCCATAGAGATAGGGTGAAGAGTTCAGTTATCTGGGAGAAAAAAGTGGAAGAAACCTTGGGAAAGACAGTTCAAAGAGAGACCCCTTTTCAGGTAGGTTGGGCGTGCAGTGCGTGTCAAAAAAAAGGAGGTAAATACAATGCAATATATAGAACAGAACACAAATAATCCTCAATACAATATAATAGTGTAATAGAAATATTACAAGTGCAGAGCACAGTATCACACAATATGATTTACATTTGTTTAGAGTCCTGGAGGCCTCAGCCATCAATCTGCCTCCCCCTATTGGCCATTCCACAGCCGAGTCAGCGCTGGGCCAGCCAATCCAATGAAGGATCCCCTCTACCCGATGATTCCTGCAATCCTCCATCAGAGATGACCTTGCCTTAGGCAGGCAAATCAACTTGGCAGATGGGCAGTGGTACCAAGTGCCCCATTTGAGTACTGAGCACAATGCAGCTGGACAGCTTATGCACACTTTTTATTTGAAATAGTGTTGTAAAATGTTGGTTCATTTATGCATATTTTTTTTTTTATATAAATATATAAAGTAAAATCTAAGGCTGTGTCCCCTGGTTGGGTTTATTTAAGAGCCACATGAGTTTCCACTTGAAGAGTATTCAGTGACACAAGTCCTCACATAGATAGTGTACAGTAACACTCACATATCAAAAGTGGTTAATTAAATATGTGTTAGCAATTTGTGTATGTTCATTAAAGGAAAATAGACTATTGATTATTCAGTAAGATTATTATTTTTATTTCTGGCAGGATCTTGACTTTTAAGCAGCAGCTTTAGAGTTAAGTCTGTATGTAGATAGGGTGGAGCGATACCATTTCCCAGTCGGATAGTACAGAGTAGCAGTCACACACACGAGTGTCAAAGAAATAAGAATAAAAATAATAATAATAATAATTCTTTGCATTTATATAGCGCTTTTCTCACTACTCAAAGCGCTCAGCAATTGCAGGTTAAGGACCTTGCTGAAGGGCCCAACAGAGCAGAGTCCCTATTGGCATTTACGGGATTCAAACCGGCAACCTTCCGATTGCCAGTGCAGATCCCTAGCCTCAGAGCCACCAGTATGTTTCAGTATTTTGAAGGGAATCTGACAGTATTATTAATTGAGTAAAGCACTGTGTTCTTTGTATCTAGGATGAATCTTACCAAATATAGTCAATAATTAAAAAAAGAAGAAATAACTTAAAACTCCATAAGTTAAAACAGAATGATATTCATACCTTACTAATTAAACAGACACAAACATTTCATTTATTGTAATTAATCAATATATCTGAGCAAATTTGCAATGTGCTGACAGTGAATGCACCACGTAATCGTTGACTGATGCACTTTATGTTTAATTCTATTGCACCATTTTATCTTACAGTTATTACCTACATTGCACACGTTTTTTCAAATACTTTAATACAAGACTGATAGTTAAATGCAGTGTCTACTTAAGGTAATATGATATGTGACTATATTTTATCTGCTTGTAGTTTTTTAGTATATTTATTGCCAATTCATTTTCAAATTTATGTCCTTATGCCATTGTTTTTCTGTTACTCTAATTCTTTTTCTGTTTCACCACCATGTTTATTTTTTTTGAGTTTGTCTCCTTCCTGTTGTTCTAGCTAACATCTCTATTCCTACTGTCTATACAACTTCACAGTTCTTCTTCCACCATTCCTACACTCTCTCAAATTACTGCACTTCATTTAAAACTTTCTCCCTAAACCTGTTCCTAAACCCTTTCTCTTTTAATCTACACTGCTTTATCCTTTGTGTTGCTCACTCTGTTTTTATTCTCTTCTTGTCTCTGATCTCCCAGTCCATCACCAACACTTTATGCTGTGCTATCACACTTTCTGCATTTATGGCCTTATCCTTATCTGTTTCAAATGAGATAATCTACACCTTAGAACGTTTATTTGCTTTCCCTTCCTCCACTACTATAAATCACAAGTTCATTTACTTTCTGTTCAAAAAGTGTGTTTACAGTAACTATTAACAAATCAAATGCCATGGGAAATCTACGATCCTCCAACCTTCCCCATTTCTCTGCTTTACTTGCCATCCTCCATATATCCTCTTAATCATCTTACTCATTTCTATGTGCTCATTTAGATCATCACCAAAAATTGTTTTTGTCCTTCCTCACAGACTACTTGAGGAGCAGATGCACAATACAGTCTCACCAAGGCCCAGCTTAATACTTATCACCCTATCGCTCCTCCTATTAACACTGACACTCATTAAGTTCTTAGGATACTACTATACTTACATCATTTCTCCTTTTCTCATTCATACCACTCTTCAGCAATTTCTATCCTCCTCCTAATTCCCTTGCCTTATTCTCTTTTAATCTCATTTCCTCCACATACAACAATGTCAATTTCCTCCTCAAATCTGCCAAATCTATTTCCTTCCCTGTCATTGTCCTAACATATAGTGTCTCCACTCTTACCTTCAGCTTAGCCTTTTCTTTCACATTCCCTGTCTTCTTCTTCTTCTCCTCGACTAATTTCTTTAGCTGCACTTGCCCTTGTCCCTCACACACTTCCCAGAGGTGTCAGGCAAGGTACCTGGGACATGCCCTAGCATTTTCTGAAGCTCGATTTAAGTGAAGTATGATTCATAGCTCCAGAAAATAAGTTTACACTGATCCAGGCTGTAAACTTCATTATGTGATATTGGTAACTGAGCAGTAGTTCCAGAACAAACTGGAAAAAGAATCTTCTGGGAGGAGATCAACCTTGAATGCAAACAAATAATGAGAGGTAGATGTTTTTCAATATATGGATTTTTATTACAGAATTTGAATGTATGGCTCTCTGACAAGCATTAAATTGAGCTCATCCAGTTGTGCCTTACTACATTTGTAGTAAGATGCAGACACAGGGCAAATTTTAGCAAGAAACAACTTTATTACACATTAACTGGGAAAAATAGTATGGAAAGTTGTAGAAAACACATCAAGCAGGATGGTGTACAAAGCAAGCTGAGGAAAATGAGCTCTGGACATGAATATGGGATGACAAAGCTAAAGCCAAAATATATGCCTTTATTTTCTTCCAGATAATGAAAAGTCTTTACAGACCTTGCTCAATTGGTCCTATTGCTCAATTTGCCCTCTTTCATGAAGAGCTCTTTGAGTAATTGTGGAATTCTGAATGAAGATATTCTCAGTTTGTGGTGAAGGATATTGTTGTGATGTGATATTTTGCATATAAGTTGATAAATATTTTGTATCTCTTTATTTGTAACTTAGGCAAAGCAATGTAATATTAGTGTTACATTAGTGAGCAGCATTCATGTCCCCAAACACCCCCCCCCCCCCCCCCCCCCACTTTAGGAATGAAGTCTCTCAACTCCCACACAAAGCCAGGCCACTTAACTGACAAGCTTTACCTTAACATATGGTTTTGGGGGATGGTAGGTGTTAATATGTTCTGTTCTCCCATTGGTCTGAAGTATTGCTGTTTGGAACTGGCTTGTATCAGAAGCCTTTAAGTACTATGATGCCCTATTGGCTCTAGGGGTTGGACAGAGAATCTATAAATTTGCTCACTCCCTCACTCTCTCTCTCTTACCAAACTGCTGAATGGCCATCTCACACCATGAACCGAAAAGGACAACACAATGAAGAACACAGCTCGGCAGCCATATTGAGACAGGCAATGCGGCCTGTTCTGAAGAAAGCTTACCACAAATGATGCCTTAACTAGAGACATTTTTAAGTAACTAACAAGCCTGTGTGCCGCCTGAAACTACACATCACCATTTAATCAGGTTGTATGGTTGCCAATATTCAAATGTACTTTGCATATTATTATTATTTATGAATATTATCAATAATACTTTATTTAAATTGTAACTTAACTCCTGCTTGTCTTTTACTACACCTAATTGCCTGAGGTTATAGATGTAGGAAGGAAGGTGGGGAGAAGTTATATACTATAATACCTTATAAACAGTGGTAAGTCTGTGAGATCTGAGGCATTCTGACAAAGGCTACATATTAATAACTAGACATTAAGCCTGTTACAATAACGAGCGCTAGAATAGTAGTGGATACACATTAGTAGGAACAGTCTATATTAAATGGCAAAGGACCATGAAAATTCGTATATTTAAGAAAACACTTTACACTTTACCGGACCAAGTTTGTTAATCGCAAATCTGACAACCTCAGAGTGAACACTTGCACAACAACAAACACTAATCCCACCTCTTTGGGGAAGCTGGTCTCCGTGTCTCAGTACCCGACTGGCTTTTTCGTGCGTTATGTTTTAGGTCTTACCTCATTTACCGAAATCCAATTGGATCGGCCACGTGATATTATATAGGTCCCGCCCTCTCTGTCTTGTGTGACATGTCAGGCGGCCTTTGAAGTATCGCACCGTGCCCCGCGCATGCGCACTTCGCCAGAAGACACACACACACGGACACATGGATGCACACAGGGATTTTATTAAAGAGGATACAATAGGGGAAAGTAGAGTAAAATATTTCTCTACCAAGACCAAACAGATATCAATGTTCAAAGAGCTGCCTAGCAAAAACAGAAATTTGAAATTTAAGAGTGCTAAATGTTAATATGGGTGGCACAGTAGGTAGAGCCACTGCCTCACAAATCCAACATCTTGTTTTAAGATCAGTCACATGGGATTCCCACTAACATCCCTAGAGATGTGCAAGTTAGGTTCTTTGATCCTAAATTATCCCTGTATAAGCATGAGATCTATGATGTTACATCAAATGGCACATTTATCCCCTCTTGCATGATGAATACATTTCAATATAAAAAACCTGCACTGCTTTCCTTTTAGGAAATGCAAAACATTGTAAACCCTTATGTTCAAATTGTTTATACAATGAGTATTGAGGGCATGGACACCAAAACCAGATTAACTTGACATCAGAACTCTTAACATCTGCCATAGATGTACTCTAAACACTTTGTTACTGATTTGGGTAAGTTTTAGATACTAGAAGAAGCTGAGATATCTAGTAACCTAGGCCAAAGTTGTTCTTTTCAAACTGCAGATGATGCTTCATCTGCTATTGATGGGTCACCTGACAACCTTTTCACCACCACAAGTCATGCAATTCCAAATAAAAGCCATAGTAACAAATCTGATGTAGATGTCAAC
This sequence comes from Erpetoichthys calabaricus, assembly GCF_900747795.2. Taxonomy (NCBI): domain Eukaryota; kingdom Metazoa; phylum Chordata; class Cladistia; order Polypteriformes; family Polypteridae; genus Erpetoichthys; species Erpetoichthys calabaricus. Next base: position 125,009,167 of record NC_041396.2, read on the forward strand.
AGAGTTGGCAGGGCAGTTAGAGAGAGAGTAGAGTACACTGTATTTAAAAAGAATCAGAAACCATAAATAATATATCTAAACTAATTCCATCAGTATTAAATTAACATAACATTTTGAAATCCCGTTAATCCAATGTAGAGTTGTGGGGAGACCAAACCTACCCAGGTGCAAGGTAGGAGTCATACTGGGACAAGTAGCAGTCCATTGCAGAGCCAACTAATGTCTATATCAGTGCTTCCCATGCAGATACAGAGGATTAGGAGCAACATTTGAACCCAGGATGCTGGATAAATGAGGCAGCAATGCTATCCAATGTGCTATATTTCTGATATGGATGTGAGCAACACTGGAACATCACAAAATACACTCCTGTCTCCTTTTCTCTTCACTCAGTACACCCCACATTATAAATAGGTCAAGTCATTTGCAGAATTTCTCACATGATTCTGCACTTATGGAGTGTATTGATAATGGAGATAATGGAGAGACAGATTCAGGTGGAGAACTGTGTTTCTTATTGCAGAAATAATTACCTTAACATCACCAAAACTAAGAAATTGGTCTTTAACTTTCTCCTCTATGTTTGGTTGCTATGTGCTCTTTAAAGTACTTGGGAGTCCACATCAATGACAGGCTGAACTGGTCTCATAACACAGAGGAACTATATAAGAAAGGCCAGAGCAGACTCTGTTTTTATAGGAGGCTGCATTCCTTTAATGTGGGTAGTGACATCCTCCACATATTCTTCAACTCTCTGATGGCCAGCGTGATTTTCTACACTGTGGTGTGCTGGGCTTTTTAACATTACTTCAAGAGAGGCCCACGGAATCAAAAAACTAATTAAAAGGGCACACTGAGTTATGGGACAAACTCTGGACCCCTGGAGGTAGTAGCAAAGGAGAGAAAACAAAGCTGAGTGCCATTCTCTTTTTGACACACTGTGCGTACTTTCAGCCAATGAATCATTCAGCAGACATATGTCAGGAAACGCTATTTTGTACCTTTATACCTTATAACTATCTTTATAACAACAGCAATATGCCTGCATAATGCCTCGCCGTGACTGTGTCTGTCAAGTCAGAAGTTTTCTTTCTTTTTCATTTTTTTCCATTTAAGTTTATGGTGGAGTGTATTCATTGAGTGTGTGCATGTATCTATCTATCTATCTATCTATCTATCTATCTATCTATCTATCTATCTATCTATCTATCTATCTATCTATCTATCTATCTATCTATCTATCTATCTATCTATCTATCTATCTATCTTGCTGCCCACAAAAGAAATATACATTTGACATTTGCATACTATTTATGCTTTATTTCAATACATAAATTATGTATTTGAGGAGATTAAAAATAAGGTCATTGCCTAATGACTATACTAATAATGAATGAGAGTGCACATAATTAACTTGACTTTTTGTGATGAAGCATTCAGTTTATTTATGTTAAATATCTTAAAAGTACAACCCTTTAAAAATGTAATGATAATAATAATTTATCTTAATGTTAAGTTTATTTAAATTGTAAATGACATGCTCTAAACACTTTATTAAATTTTGCAATACCAAATTGCTATTTAATAGCTATTGTATTAGGCATTGGTTAAACTATGTCCTGTTAGCATATTAATATAAATTGAGTGATGCAGACATTCATACTTTCTAAAACTCTACCTATTCATTATTGAGCAAATAATATGAAGTTATTTCAATGACAGTTCCAAACAAATTAGTAGATGAATACAAATGACAGCGTTAGTGTCATTACTCTTCTTTGTCAACACCCTGTTGTATATGATTTAGGTTCACTAGGGCTTTTTTATAGGGCTTTAATACAGTATGCCATTACATTGTATAATTAATTCAATGAAAACAAAACAAGTGCACAAAAACGCTAATACGATTTTCATTAAACATTCTAAAATTATTTGCATTAATTTTACCCTAACAGTCATTGGTATTAACTACATTTTAGTTTCAGAAATTATTCAGAACGCAGTATTTATAAACACATTAAAATGCTTTTGTCTATTAATGATTTTTTGGTCGTGATAATCTTTTAATAACAATTTCAAATAAACCACCTTATTTGTGCCATACTGACTAAGAAACATTTTTGTTAACTGTATGCTTTTTGCATTCACTGCAAGAGTTTTCCTCATTTATTTTGGTTAGTGCCTACATTTAAGCTCAAGCCTATGTGAGTGTAGTGCCACAAAAAAAATGCTGAACAGATAACGAGCACAGAGCAAAATTATCCAAACTCCTTTCTGAATTTCCTAGGGGATTTTAATAAGGCAAATCTCAGCGACAAGCTTCCCATGGGGCATATAAACTGTCCTAACAAAGACAGAAATACACTGGATCATTGCTATATAGTGTTAAAGTATGCCAAAGATGCCCCTGTGCATCTTTGGGTTTCTCTGACTAATGTTTGATTCATTTGCTCCCAACCTATAGGAGTAAGTTAAAATCTGCTAAACCCGTGATTAATACAGTCAAATGGTGGACTATTGAGGCAAAGTTGAAGATGCAGGCCTGCTTTGACTGTACGGATTGGGGAGTCCTTGAACATACTGCTGCTAACTTACATAAACTGGCAGACACAGTAACATGTTATGTTAGCGTTTATGAAGATATGTATGTCTCCACCAAGACCTGGTTAAAATTTAACAATAGTAAACCATGGTTCACTGCAAAACTCAAGCAGCTTTGTCAAACCAATGAAGCTGCTTATAGAAGTAGGGGTAGAACACTGTTTAAACAGGCAAAGAAAACACAGACAAAAGAAATCAGATTGGCTAAAAAGAGTTACTCTGAAAACCTGAAAAAATCTGTTTTAGCCAATGACCCTGCAACAGTGTGGAAATGACTACAGAATATTACAAGTCTCAGGATGTAGAAAATTCTTTGTTAGATGTGGTAATTACATTTCAAAGACACAAGATATTCTATATGGTGTTCCACAAGGATCTATCCTGGGTCCGCTGCTCTTTTCGATTTAAATGCTTCAGTTAGGTCAGATTATCTCAGAGCATAACGTGAGCTACCACAGCTATGCTCATGACACACAACTGTACTTATCAATAGCACCTGATGACTCCAACACTCTTGATTCACTGACACAATGTCTTACTTGTGTTTCTGAATGGATGAGTAGTAATTTTCTGAAACTAAAGGAGAACTAAGGAGAAAACAGAAATTTTAGTGATTGGCAAAAATGGATATAATGAGGTTATTAGAAATAAACTTGATGCATTAGGATTAAAAGTCAAGATGGAGGTAAAGAATTTAGGGGTAACTATTGACTCTGACCTGAATTTTATATCACATTTTAATCAGATTACTAGGATAGCATTTTTTCACTTAAGAAATATAGCAAAAGTTAGACCTCTTATAACATTGCAAGATGCTGAGAAATTAGTCCACGCTTTTGTTTTCAGTCGACTAGATTACTGTAATGCACTTCTCTCAGGACTACCCAAAAAAAGACATCAATCGATTGCAACTAGTACAGAATGCAGCTGCTAGAATCTTAACTAGGAAAAGAAAATCCGAGCACATCTCTCCAGTATTGATATCACTGCATTGGTTACCTGTGTCATTTAGAATTGACTTTAAAATACTGCTTATACAGTAGTTTACAAAGCCTTAAATAGTCTCGCTCCATCCTATATTTCAGAATGTCTTTCATCTTACACTCCAAATTGTAACCTTAGATCTTCAAATGAGTGTCTACTTATTATTCTGAGAGCTAAACTTAAAAGAGGTGGTGAGGCGACCTTCTGCTATTATGCACCTAAAATCTGGAACAGCTTGCCAATAGGAATTCGCCAGGATGATACAGTGGAGCAGTTAAAAAAAACTGCTAACAACTAATTATTTTAACATGGCTTTCTCATAGCTTCATTTTAGTTTAATCCTGATACTCTGTATATGCATTTAATTATCGATATCATTCCTGATGGCTCCGTAATTCATACGAAACCCTACTTTCTCTTCTGTTCTTTTTCCAGTTGTCTATGGTGGCGATCATCACAACCACCACCTGATCAAAGCACCGTGATGTCCTTACATTGATGGATTAAAGGCCAGAGTCCACATGACCATCATCATCAAGTTCTTCCATGTAAACCCTGAATACAATGAGGACTGATTGAGGTCATTTATGTTAGATAGAATGCCTAGAGGGGCTGGGTGGTCTCGTGGTCTGGAACCCCTGCAGATTTTTTTTTTTTTTCTCCAGCCACCTGGAGTTTTTTTTGTTTTTTTCTGTCCTCCCTGGCCATAGGACCTTACTTTTATTCTCTGTTAATTAGTGTTCCCTAATTCTGTTTTCTTATATATATACTGTATATATATATATATATATATATATATAATATATAATATAATATATATAATATACTGTATATATATATATATATATATATATATATATATATATATACTGTATATATATATATATATATATATATATATACTGTATATATATATATATCCATCCATCCATCCATTTTCCAACCCGCTGAATCCGAACACAGGGTCACGGGGGTCTGCTGGAGCCAATCCCAGCCAACACAGGGCACAAGGCAGGGAACCAATCCTGGGCAGGGTGCAAACCCACCGCAGAGATATATATATATATATATATATATATATATATATATATATATATATAGTAATTCTTATCTAAATTCTCTTCAGTTAAAGGATATTCTGTTTAACTGAATAATGGTACTGAAAAAAAAAAGAAAGAACTTGTTTATTTCACATGACATACCACTCCATGTATATTAGGCCATCCATAAACATGTTCTCTGTCTCGGCTAGAGTGATCCTCTCAGCTTTTTTCAGAGCTTTAATAAGAGCCTATCACAAACACAGAAAAAGGGAGTACATTGTTCACTCACACAATTTATATACTCACATCCAGAATGATGTTTCTGTCTATCCATTCAAAAGTGTGTACAACTCTTGAAAGCAGTATATCCAAGTACTTGTAGAAGACCTCTATCAGTTCTTCATCCTCTATATAGAACATTATACACTGATCTTTAGGATCTTCATACAATGTAATTATAAAATTTTGTTGAAACATTTCTACATGCAACAGCCTGTTGGACAAGAAAATATAACTGTCTGGAACTGTAAAGTCATCATAGCTCTCTGCTACTAGATTGATTAAAATAACAAAATGTATTAGCTGTTACTAGCAAATGATCATCTGCCCCATGGTCCTTCATCATGAAGTCTATCAGTTTTTTATGTTGAGCTGTCCTTGAAACCCTGCTTGTCTCCGCAGCTGTAGAAACTGGAGCCTCTTGCCCTGGAGTCAGCTGCCCTACTACACCCACACAGCCTGCACTCTTTCCCATACTTTGGACACATACAGAAATAATACATAAAGTTATCATATGCAGTGTTTGTCTTGTGCAAGCTATCAACGTCTGAGCCAAACTATTCTGTTTCCTATAGAAAAGATCACACATTGGAATACAATAAAAAATGAGAAAACTAACTCTGTGGCTCACCACAAAATCTACACTTGGAAGTTATCTCTGTACTTTATTGGTATACATATATTATTTCAGTCAGTGTGGTGTAGTGGTTAAGGTTTTGGACTTCACTCAATGAGGCTGTGGGTTCAAATCCTACTACTGACAGTGTGTTACCATAAGCAAGTCACTTGACCCATCTGCGCTCTAAATGAAAATTCTAAAGAAATGTAACTAATTGTATCATAAATGTTGTAAGTTGCCTTGGATAAAGGCGTCAGCTAAATAATTAAATGTAAATTTCAGCAAAGTATTAAGATTACACCAATCTGGATAAAAACACTAGCTAAACAAATATGTAAGCCACAGAAAAGCTTTGCAGGTATTTTTATTCTGATCAACAAAGTGGCCATTCTTACAATTGTTCCTTGAAAACAACAACATTTATTTATATAGTATGTTTTAATATAAACAATGTAGCTCAAAGTGCTTTACAAAATGAAATAAAAGGAAGTTAATATAAAACAAACAAACAAGATTAGGCAATAATATTATGTATGACATGTAACAAAGTAAAAGGTAAGGTTGAATGGCCAGGAGGACAATCCTTCCTACCATGTTAAATTTTTAAATTCAAACCAAGTATCAAATTATATTGGTTAGATTAAGTTTACAATAATACCTTGCTGTAGCTGTATCAGCATATTCCTTAAGGAGTTCATTGCTGCCATGTTCATCCTGGTCCTGATGTTTAGACCTTAAATATTGGTTATGTCATTCATTTAACCAAAACAAAGAGACAAATTAGATTAAATTGGACAATTAAATTAAATAAATTATAGCACACAGTAAAATTGTGCCTGTACATACCAAAATGCATACTGATGTATTTAATGATACACTATTTACGTCATTCAAGCACTTGAGATTTGTAAATACAACATTTGGAGTTAAAACAATAAAAATGAACAATATGAATATTCAGAAACAATTGTATATCATGTAGTGTAAACATACTGAAAACAGTACCATTGCATGTTCTTTTTCAATTGAATTAACTTTTTGAGCCTACTAATGTGGATGGTAAAGCATTAGAGGACTGAAAGTCCTCAAGGCACACAACTTTATCTATGTAAAAACCAAAGAATATTGAGCAATGTCAGTATAGTGTATAAATATCAAATACAAAATATGGAATTTAAACAAAGAAAATAAGTATGTATAATTTCAGGTACTGCACTGACTGAAACATTTGTTTATTGAAAATCGAGGTAGAATATTCTGAGCAGTAGTTCATTAACATTATCTGAACTTATTGCATTTACGTCCAGCAAAAAAAAAAACTCACCTCCATAAACCTTTTATATCAGAATATGTCATGTGTTCGGTCTCCAAATTACTCTTAGGCCACCTGGTTCCATCAGCATTATAGAAACTTCCTGCTCCCTTTCACGCCAGAAAATTTCTTTATCTTTCTTAATAATGTCATCATATCCATCTATGTCTGTCATAAGCACTCTGTGAGGATCTGCCTCTATTATTAACTTATGACATTTTCCTGCTTTTGTTTTGTTTTTGTTTTTGGTTTCCATTCAAATGGTAAAAGTTTGATCTGAAAATATTAGTATAGATGTACTAAGGGGTTCCCCCTGCTCGCTTAGCTTGCCAACCCCCCCGGCCTGCGCTATGCGCCAGCCACTTCGCATCTCTGCCACTTGTGTTGTGAAGAGGGGGGCTGAACGCACCCCAAGGAAGCACATTCGCTCCTCCAAAACCCTCTCTTAAACGGTGATACAATGGGAAACAAATATAGTTTTTTTTTTTTCACCTTCTCTTTGCTTGATCAGCATCCGGCTTGCTCCTGCTGCCGTGCTGCGTGATCTGCATCTTGCATGGTGCTTCGAACATTTGAAAACCTGTACAGCAGCTGTCCTACTCTTCGTCTTTTATTTCCGACCCTGGGTGTGATTAAATCTTTTGGCACAAAGTCTTGTCTCGCGGGACATGAGTTCTTGATAATTTTTAGTTTATAATTTAAAAACGGAATAAGAATCTAAAAATCTAGCAACATTACATTAAAGTTCGATAAATTCTGAAAAGAATAAACATATATATGTAGGTTTTATAATAAGCCAGATTTAAAGCGTGACAAAAAATGAGACATAAAAACATCACATAAAATCGTTGCACTTTTAGGCTTAGGATTTTATATATATAGAGAGTAGATTTCTCAAATTAACAGTTTTGTATATTGTAAATTATAGTATAATGAAGAAAATGTGCAGCTATATATCAATACAAACCAAAAGTGTCAGTTTGTACATATGATACCTTAAGGAATGCAGATTTTTGTTAATCTTTTCCAAGTGCATGTTGTTTTTTTCTTGACTTCTGTCATTTTTGATTGCAAAGCTTTTTTAATATCTTCAAAAATGGTTGCAGCATCTATAAGAAATCTAAAAAACGAAAAATGTATTAGTGTGAATTTCAGATTAACTTCTTGAATTTCAGAATAACCTCTTGACTATGAATACATTTTCACCCATCAACACATTATAAAGGTATATCTTCCATCCAATGAAAGAACTAGGAATTTGAAAAAATGTTTTATTGTTTTTAACCAGTGTGAAAAGCTAAATCTCGTGAAGTGAAAAAATGTTCTCCAAAACTTACATTCCCATGGTATGATTAAATGGAACTTCTGAGTGAAAATATGAAATTGACTGAAGAATTTCAGCAAAATAATTTAAAGAGCACAGCATGAACTTAAATACAACAAAATTTATTTTTTTGCCTTTTTCATCCTGTAACTTCATTTATTTAACAACCATTTTCAAAAAATAATACATAAATATTTAGCATGCCATATGTCTGAAACTTTATAATCCACCAAATGCAATTTTAGAGTAAGTTTGTAAATATGTTATAAGAGTATGCTCTGTAGTAGTAGTATAGTAGGCTGGTGTTATATTCAGTATATAGTTATGCATTATTTTTGATACTCAAATCTGTGTAGTTTTGAAAACCAAACAACAATAGCACGAAAAAATGCTTGCCTTTACATGCACTTGAGAATGACTTTGGGCATCTTGAACTAAATCGTCTGAAAACAGAAAACTGCAACTAATATGTAGATTTCTTCTTATAACACTGCACAACAATTTTTTTGAAAAATCTTGCTTCCTGAAAAAAATTGCTGATTGTGACAGGTACCTACTGGGTATGTACAAATATAGTTTTGGTTTTATTGCATCATGTAGGAACTCTGAGAAATAGACATTTATATGTTTACTGACAATAACATATTTAGTCACGTTTATGTTTCACATAAGCTATTAAATTCAACAGAATTAAAAATGTTATGCTCCTGATTTTCTTTTGTATTCAATGTCTGGTGCATCACGTTGCAGTCTCCAACAGTAGTCAGCAAGCATTGACGGATTCCAGTTGCCCTGGTATCATTTCTCCATCGTAGCAATGTCCTGGTGAAACCTTTCACCGTGTTTGTCACTGACAGCACTGAGATTTGCGGGGAAGAAGTCCAAGTGTGAGTGGAGGAAATGAATCTTGAGTGACATGTTGCAATTCATTGTCATGTATGCTGTGAGAAGTTTGTCTACCAGCTGAATGTAGTTTGGGGCTCTATAATTGCCCAGAAAATTGTCAACAACTTCTTTGAAGGCTTTCAAGGCAACTTTTTCCAGCCCAACTACCAGATTTTCAAACCGCTTGTCACTCATAACTTGTCTGATCTGGGGGGCCAACAAAAATGCCCTCTATGATCTTAGCGTCAGTTATTCTTGGGAACATCTGTCTTAAATAATGAAAACCTTCGCCTTCCTTGTTCAGTGCTTTTACGAAATTTTTCATGAGTCCCAGTTTTATGTGAATAGGAGGCAAAAATAACTTTGCCGGGTCGACAAGCGATTTATGTGCCACATTTTTCTGTCCTGGAACTAACTTTTTATGGAGTGGCCAGTTCTGTTGAGAATAGTACGACTCTTTGGCATGGCTGTCCCATTCACAGATGAAACAACAGTACTTTGTATAGTCGAGCTGCAGTCCTAGTAACAGAGCAATGCCTTTAAGATCTCCACAGATATTCCAGTTGTACCTGCTATACTACTGGACGTGCTTCAGCAACAGTTTCATATTCTCATATGTTTCTTTCATGTGTGCTGCAAAGACAACAGGTACTGAAGGATAAACGTTGCCATTGTGTAGCAGAACAGCTTTCTGGCTTAACATTGATGAATCAATGAAGAGACGCCACTCTTCCGGGTTGTGATCACAACCCAAGGCCGAGAACAATCCTTCAATGTCACAACAGAAACAAAGACTGTCAACTTGTGCAAAAAATTTGGTTATATCATGATGTCGGCATCAAAACACAGAAATTTTCGTACTTGGTGACAGCAAACACCATTCCTGCAGTCTCAAACCCAGCAGCTTGGTTTTTGCTTTTGACAGACCCAAATCTCTGACCAAATCGTTCAATTCGGACTGTGTTATCAGATGTGGATCGCTTGATGAACACGGTTCAAAATCTGGGTCAATGTCACTGTCAGTACTCTGCATTGCAGTTTCTTCATCTGTTCGTCTAAGGTCCAATCCTCTGGTGGTTTCGGAATTGGAAGACTGTCGTCATGTGGCATGGGTCTCATTGCTGAAGGCAGATCAGGATATTCAATTGACTTCTTATTTTTGGCAGAGAAACCAGACACATTAGTCAAACAGAAGTAACAGTCCGTCACATGGTCTTTCTGTTCTCGCCATATCATCGGAACAGCAAATGGCATTGTCTTTCAAGTGCCTCTGAGCCAGGCTCTCAGACTGACAGCACATGTCGCACAGCAAATGTGAGGAGCCCATTACTTGTCTTGATCAACAATTTTGCAGCTGAAATACAGATGATAAACTTTCTTCACAAGTGTAGTCCTCCAACGTCTCTGATGTGCAAGTGTACAATCTCCACAGATATAGCAGAATGTATCACAGCTGTTACAACATTGACGAGACATATCACCCGACACCAAATCATCTATTACTTACTGTTATATTGCTACAGATACTATATTTTACTATACTGATACTCTACATACACACTGACTATATTAACTAAATGAGCAGGATCGGTGTATGCAAGTCACCTTTATAGCATGCTGAGACAGCGTCAAGCTCGTTCAGACCTGCCCAGGCATGCCCAGGATGTCAGCTTCCACAGAACATCTTCCATCCTGGCCTGATTCAATGCCTGGACATGCCCAGGCTGCACAAACCGTTGTTGATAAGTCACTTACGGGAGCGAAAATGTTTGGATGCAAATATAAGAAAAAATCATGACAAAACTGAAACGGTACGTGATGGGTAAATTTTGATGTGATATTCGTGATCAGCACCCAAAAATCTATAAGAAACACCCAACTTTGTTGTGCAGTGATAATTGATGAAAGTACTCATTTATATTTATTTATTTGGCTGATGTGTTTATTCCAAAGTGACTTACAATATTTATGGTACAATTGGTTACATTTCTTTTTTGGTTTTCCAAATTGGAGTAAAGCCAGGTCAAGTAATTTGCTTATGGTCACACAGTGTCAGTAGTAGGATTTGAACCGACAAAATCAGGATCTGAAATACTAAGCCTTTAACCGCTACACCAATAAGTTGCTGCACTTTTCACCAATTAAAGCAGGGCAAATATAACAATTCTTCCAGAAAATAGTTAAAATCTACCATGTGGAAAGTTAAATGTCCACAAAATCACATTACACATATATACATCAAATTAATAACATCATTTACTGATCATTTTTCAGTGTAGAGATTGATTTATGGAAGATTATGGACCACTTGCGGGAATCAGCGAACACATGCTGATTTTGTGGAGGCTTAGGATACAATATATAGAGTGGAACCTCGGTTCACAAACACCTCGGTACACGTACAACTCGGTTTACGACCAAAAAGTTCGCCAAACTTTTGCCTCGGTTCACGACCACACACTCAACAACAACAACAACATTTATTTATATAGCACATTTTCATACAAAAAGTAGCTCAAAGTGCTTTACATAATGAAGAAAAGAAGAATAAAAGACAAATAAGAAATTAAAATAAGACAACCTTAGTTAACATAAAAAGGAGTAAGGTCCGATGGCCAGGGTGGACAGAAAAAACAAAAAAAAAAAACTCCAGAAGGCTGGAGAAAAAAATAAAATCTGTAGGGGTTCCAGGCCACGAGACCGCCCAGTCCCCTTTGGGCATTCTACCTAACATAAATGAAATAGTCCTCTTTGTAGTTAGGGTTCTCACGGAGTCACTTGATGCTGATGGTTATACAGACTTCTGGCTTTTAATCCATCCATCATTGTTGGAACATCATGGTGCTTTGGGTAGATGGTGGTGGCACAAGCCACCACCAATAGGACACCGGAAAAGGAAACAGAAGAGAGAGTAGGGGTTAGTACAAATTTTGAATGAATAGTTATTATAATGAATTGGATATACAGAGTGTCAGGATTAAATTACAGTGAAGTTATGAGAAGGCCATGTTAAAGTAATGTGTTTTCAGTAGTTTTTTAAAGTGCTCCACTGTATTAGCCTGGCGAATTCCTACTGGCAGGCTATTCCAGATTTTAGGTGCATAACAGCAGAAGGCCGCCTCACCACTTCTTTTAAGTTTTGCTCTTGGAATTCTAAGGAGACACTCAGTTGAGGATCTGAGGTTGCGATTTGGAATATAAGGTGTCAGACAGTCCGATATATAAGACGGGGCGAGATTATTTAAAGCTTTATAAACCATAAGCAGAATTTTAAAGTCAATTCTGAATGACACAGGTAACCAGTGTAGTGACATCAAAACTGGAGAAATGTGTTCGGATTTTCTTTTCCTGGTAAGGATTCTAGCAGCTGCATTCTGCACTAGTTGCAAACGATTGATGTCTTTTTTGGGTAGTCCTGAGAGGAGTGCATTACAGTAATCTAGCCGACTAAAGACAAACGCATGAACTAATTTCTCTGCATCTTTCGATGATATAAGAGGTCTAACTTTTGCTATGTTCCTTAGGTGAAAAAATGCTGTCCTAGTGATCTTATTAATATGCGATTTAAACTCGGTATACGAACAAGCCAGTTTCCCTTTCGGTTTGTGCGCACTGATGATTTCCGCACGTGTTGCATTGTTCTCGGTCAGATGTGAACTGCTGAACTGCTGCAATGTGAGAGAGAGAGAGAGCAGGCAGGCTCGTGTGCTGATGAGAGAGAGAGAGAGAGAGAGCGAGCAGGCAGGCTCGTGTGCTGATGAAAGAGAGAGAGAGAGAGAGCAGGCAGGCTCGTGTGCTGATGAGAGAGAGAGAGAGAGAGAGAGAGAAAGAGAGCAGGAAGGCTCGCGTGCTGGAGAGAGAGAGAGAGAGAGAGAGAGCAGGCAGGCTCGCGTGCTAGAGAGAGAGAGAGCGCATGCAGCTGAGAGCGAGCCTGTACGTGCAGCTGAGCAGGAAGCCTGGGTGTTTGTCAGTGTTATTCAATGTTTTTACATTAGTTTACTATTACACTGTGCATTCTATGGTGTAATTAACTATATTTGTGCTTAAAAATATTTTAAAAAATATATTTACATACAGTTCGTACGGTCTGGAACGGATTAATTGTATTTACATACAATCCTATGGGGGGAAATTGCTTCGGTTCACGACCAATTCGGTTTACGACCAGAGGTTTGGAACGAATTATGGTCGTGAAGCGAGGTTCCACTGTACTGTGTAACATTCATATGAATTACTTTCTTTGAATTTGGTGGTCAGGGTGGAGCTGTAGAGCAAGAATTGTCGGGGAACAGCGATGACCCCAGTTTTCTTCTAATGGTGGCCATGAAGTAGCACATCAATAACAACACACAAGGTTTCACAAAAGGTGAAATATGATGTCTTAAATATAGTGTAATTTTATCTTCTAAACTTACTCTGTTCATGACAAACTTGCATAGCCAAACTATCATCTCCTTTGTGTTTACATAATCAAATATATCTTACAGTGGCAGATCAACTAAGTTAAAAACATATCTAGAATGTTTTTTTTCCTTACATTATGCAAATATCTTTTGCAAATTATACCACAATTGCACCTCTTTCAGACAAAAGAAAACCTGAACGAGAAAACTAATAAAGTAATCGATAACACCCATGTCTAGCAAATTACACTTTCAGAAGGACGCTCTTTTTAAAAAAAGAAAAATCACTAACATTATATTTGCATTTAATGTGTATAGGCCTATACAGGGCTGAGTGTTTATATAAAAAAGAACGTATTCTGATAATATATGATGGACTAATAAATCAATAAATATGTGTTGCTGATATAAAATTATATACTTAAGTAACATTAGCTAAAGCTTAACAAACTTTTCTTAGTTATGTTTCTATAAATTATTCATGAATAGCAAGAAAAAAAAAGTTCAAATTTAAAATTCACTAATTGTTTGTTCAACTCAATGCTTACTAATTTTTTGCTCACCTTTTTTCTACTTTAGTAACTAAATCAATCAAAATTGTTTTATTAACAATAGCATTTCCTACAATCACGCCACTCTTTGATGGATAATACAATAGCAACAAGTAAACGGAGGATTTGGTTGATGTTTCTAAAAACTAATGGGACACATTTATATGTTACTAATTTGCATTCCATATGCCCCCTGTCGTCGCTTTCAACACTGATTTGCTCTGTTGAAAAAAAAGACTGTCTGCTGTCTCCCTAAAATCATTTCCTAGCATTTCCCTTGAAATCAGTTCCCGTAAGACATTCTCTCACAATTATTACTCTTCAGCCAGGTTTAAATCTAAACACTTCCAGACATGTTTATTATCAGTATCCTCAAAGCGTGTAGGACTTCTTGACAAGTATTGATATTATATTTAGTGTTTTTCTTGGGGGTTAAGCAAACCATGTGTTTATATCCTGGCATTGTTCTCTTTTTACTACAACACACAAGGAAGCATGCCAAGTGTATTCCTTCCTCTTTGATAACAATAACAAACATATCATCTACAGTTTAAGCACTATATTAGATTATTGATATGAGTTATTTTGAGGAGACTGTTTGTAGCAATTGAATGGTTAATTAATGACTGTATGACAAAAAAGGGAAGTAATTTAAACTATCTTCCTAATGTGACAGATGGTGGTGCCACTGAGCCCCACACTCAAGACACAGTGCATGTACGCAGACAAGAGTTCAAAATAAAGTACGTTTTATTATTTACAAATACTTTTTCCAGGCCCTTTTTACAAAAAGCACTCATGAGAACAATTCATATATTAATTCAGTAATTCTCCTCTACTCTCCTCTACTCAACTCTCGTCCTCCACTTCCCGATTCCAAATGACCTGATTCAGGTTAATAGTATAATAGTATAAGTATCCTTATCAAAAAGATTTTGACAGGTGTATGTTCCACCCCCCTGTCATTTCCAGTACCTGCCTGCTGCATCCTAGTTAATGGAAGTTCCACCCTCTGGTCTATACCTGTTGTGGTGTGGTTTGACAGGCATCTTGGCCGAGGTCCAAAAACGGGTGGACAGCTTTGTAAGCCGAGGCTGACCTTGGGGGACCAGTAAGGAGGCAAAGATAAGTCACCAATGAGGCAAAGCAGGCATCCTACTCCTAAGTGTGTACAGCACCTGTATGTACAGAGAATAAGTACATAGAGCAAGTACAGAGAGCGTGAGTGACAGACCCAGAGAGGGGATGTACAATTAGGCTTTAGAAAGAATCTATTATACACCCAAGGAACCTGGCAGTTTTGGTGGTATTAACAGCTTCTTGAGAAATGTATCAAGTTGTGGAGAAAATGTCAAGCGAAAAAACATGTTGAAATGGATGAGTGAACAATATACTTACAGTGTGCACAAAACAATTGTTGATGACCAGTGGCAAGCAGATTTTGTAGAGATGTCTTATCACTCAAAATTCAAAGATGGATATAAATTTATCCTCACGTGTATCGATGTGCTCTCAAAATATGCTTGGGCTGTGCCATTAAAGGCCAAGACAGAGAAAGACGTTTCTCTGGGTTTTAGTTTGATCTTTAGACAGGGTAGACTGCCTAAGAAACTACAGACAGACCAAGGCAAAGAATTTCATAACACATTGGTACAAAAACTACTAATACAGAACAATATTGAATATTTTGTCACGAACAGTGATGTAAAGGCCACCATAGCTGAACGATTCAATAGGACCTTAAAGTCCAAAATGTGGAAATATTTTAGATACTGTGAATGCTAGAGGTCGCTGTTGCCCCATGAAACCCACCAGACAGACGTCCAAGACACACTTATAAAAAGCACCACGAAGAATTTTAATATCTTTCTTCAGATACAGTGCACAAACACCACACTCGCCACAATTCTCCAATACTAATAATAAGCACAACAATAATCAATACCATAAATCAATCCTCCACTCCCAGCAGCTTAGTCACCCAACCTCCCAACTCCAGCTCTCCTTGTTGGGTCTTCACCAGTCCTTTAAATAGTCCATAACCCGGAAGTGTTTCTCCCGGGTTCAACGCCACATCATCCTTCCTCATGTAGCCCGGAAGTACTGCAGGCTTCCGTCCTCGTGACTCCGAAGTACTTCTGGGTTGTTGTAATAGTAGTAGTCCCCAGGTTCTTTGTGAGCTCCCGCTGGCGGCACCCACAGCACCCAACGGGGCTGAGGAAACAGACTCCACATCCCAGGATGCTTTGAGGGAATCCAGGGAACCATTGCCGTCCAGTGGAGCTGCCACCTAGCATCCCGGGGGAGGCAGTGTCCTGAAAAGGCTGCCTTCTTCCATTCTCTTATTTCAGGGACGTCCCAGCAGTACTGAACCAAACTTTTCGGTATATAGATGTCCTGTCAGACTTTCTGACTAGTTAGAACCACAGTTTTCACACCACGATTAAAACAAGACCTGTAGATGTAACTCCAGAAAATACTCTTGAGTGTTTGGAAATCAGTCTAAAGCAGGGCTGTGCAAAGAAAATCTACTCCGTGTACTTTGGAAATAGGTAATCATGTCAGAGTTTCAAAATTAAAAGGTGTATTAGAAAAAAGGCTATGAGCAGTCGTTTACAGATGAAATATTTATTATTGTGGACAGCTTTAATGGACTCAAACCTGTATATAAAGTAAAAGATTATGCAGGTGATGAAATTCAAGGGACATTTTATGCAGAAGAGTTACAAAAAATAAACCCCGATGCTAACAAGGTGTACCACCTCCAGAAAATTCTAGTCACTCACGCGCGTGGTAGAAACAAGCTTGTATTGGTAAAATGGCTTGGTTGGGACAAGAAATTGAACAACTTGGGTCAAAGCTTCAAAAGTGAAAGACATAAGGAGTTGAGAAAGCAGGAAAAAATATCTAAAGTCAGAAATGGATTTTATGTAATACTGCTGAGTAATTCATCAGCCAGGACTTTTCCCAACAACATGATAGCATCATTTAGCATTCAGCTATCCAAGACAACAGAACTGTCCAGAGACTGGGAAGTGGCAATTGTGGAACTGACTTACCCAAAAACTTCCAATTCCATCACCCAGGAAGCACAATTTACACTAATGAATGATGAAACAAGAAAACATGAGTGACAGACCCAGAGAGAGGATGTACAAGAAGGTTTTATTACACACCTATCTATTAGAATCTATTACACACCCATGGAACCTGTCAGTGCAGCCCAAACACACCATAGGTATCCCATTACCTCACCCATCTTCCAAGCCATACCCTTTATAAAGCAAATCATAAAGTAGAAGATACCAAGGTGTCTTAAAAACAATAACTTTATTGAATGATTCAAGGACACACACAGTTTGCATCCTTTACCTCATGATCTTACCCAACCCATCTGTTATAAAATGATTCATAAAGGAGAGAAAAAAAGATACCAAGGTGCCATAAAATAACAAGTTTATTGAAGCAAAATTCCAAACATAGCAATTAACACATAGTCTTCACTTTCAGAGTTACACACTGTGTGCTATAAATTATTATTATTATTTTTTTTTTAAGTATGAATAAAGTTGGAGAAACAGCAGGAAAATATTCACTCAAGCTTATTTTATACAGATCAATAACACATTTGAAAAGAAATAAAACGCAAGAATTATATACAAGTATGAGAACACAAACAAATTGTAAACCAGGTCCAATCCCATCAGTGAGCCTGTAATACCCTAAATAAAGTGTTTAAGCCAGCACATGTTTTATATATTTGTATTTCACTAAATTATGCAAGCCTATTTTCTCTGTTTGGAACAGAGCCAACCACAAAAAGCTGGTCTTCACAGGCTGAATCAGTTGTGCGTAAGCATCAATAGATATCTCTCCCTGATCATACTCTGCTATAACATCATCCACATTTCTCTTGACAGATTTAAGAAAACAAGGGAGATTATACATTTTTAGCATAGTACACACGCAGGACACAAATCTATCCTTTCTAGCCCTTTGGAGCATAAATAAGCCATGTCTATAAGCCCAAGAATGTTTTTAGACAGGCATACATTCAAATGACCTGTTTAGATTTCTCTGGTTCAGGTTCATGTTCTACCGACTGGTTATCTTCTATAATGATAACACTGGTCTGTTCTTTAGCGGTATGTTTTGTTGTTGCAAAATCCACGTTTTGCTTCTTTCTAGTAAAACAAAAGTAGATAGTGGTGTGTCTCACTGATGGAGAAGCAAGAACGCTCCACTGACCAAGCAACACACTGATGGGGTAAGTGGGGCCAGTAAGAACCTTGCAAAAGTGGTGGACTCAGCCAACCTACTTCAATTCGGTCAAAAAAAAAAAAAATTGTAAACTGTAAAACAAGCGTAGGTGTCTCCTTTTTGACTTTGAAAGTGGTGGACTCAGCCGACCTGCTCAGTCTCCGTCATAAGGAGATGGCCACCCGCACTTGATTTCACCCAAAGGAGAGACAGAAAAGAAAAAAAAATACCAGCTCAACTTACTCAATTCTTGTTATTGAGGCACCCGGACATTCAAGTCCTTAAATATGCTTTTTGGCAAGGCTTTTACAACGCTGGGGTCAATCAGAAAATTTTAAGATAAGATTTTTTAAGATAACCCACCAACATATTTTTAATCAATCAGCAAACACATGCCTGATGTTAAGCTAACCAGTGGAATTACACAATGCCGGTGGGGCGTGCGCTGAGTGCATCGAGCACTTCACAAGTTCAGGGCGGCCAATCAGGATACACACCAGGAGGCGGGAATGTGAAGAGTCTAAGGCTAAAAGGCAATATGGCGCGACTGAAAAAAATTATGAACAGGGGTGTCAATAAAAATGGTGCTAGCATATGAATTTAACAGTAACAGACAAAAACATTGTAACACATACAATGGTGGCGCACACATAGGGCTGCAGATTTCTAAGCCAGGAGAGCAGGGTTCAAGGGTAGGAGAGCAAAAGTAAGACATGTACTTTTAAAATGTGTATGTTATTATGGTTATGCATTAGTGTATGTTATTCTATTATAGCCCCATAAACTAAATGGTAAAAATGTTGTCGTTCTTAATAGACACAATTAAATTTATGATACACCTAGAAGTTGGTAAGACACGCTAGGGCAAACGGTTTTGTAAATAAATAAATAAAAATCCTGTAACGCATTAATATTTATGTATATATAAGTCATGATGGTGTGTACACATTTAATTAGTCTTTTTATTCCTGGCATGATTAACTTGTACTAAAAAGAAGAAAAAAAGCATTATTTTGGTGCATAGCAACCATTTTAATAATTAACTAGGATATGTTAAGAAAAAAGAACATTTCAGAGGTACCGTGTTATATAGAATAAACTAGCAAAATACCCGCGCTTCACAGTGGGGCAGTAGTGTGTTAAAGAGGTTATGTAAACATATATATACATATACAGTAATCCCTCCTCCATCGCGGGGGTTGCGTTCCAGAGCCACCCGCGAAATAAGAAAATCCGCAAAGTAGAAACCATATGTTTATATGGTTATTTTTATATTGTCATGCTTGGGTCACAGATTTGCGCAGAAACACAGGAGGTTGTAGAGAGACAGGAACGTTATTCAAACACTGCAAACAAACATTTCTCTTTTTCAAAAGTTTAAACTGTGCTCCATGACAAGACAGAGATGACAGTTCCGTCTCACAATTAAAAGAATGCAAACATATCTTCCTCTTCAAAGGAGTGTGCGTCAGGAGCAGAGCATGTCAGAGAGATAGAAAAGCAAACAAATCAATAGGGCTGTTTGGCTTTTAAGTATGCGAAGCACCGCGGCACAAAGCTGTTGAAGGTGGCAGCTCACACCCCCTCCGCCAGGAGCAGACAAAGAGAGAGAGAGACAGAGTTTGTTTTTCAATCAAAAATCAATACGTGCCCTTCGAGCTTTTAAGTATGCGAAGCACCGTGCAGCATGTCGCTTCAGGAAGCAGCTGTACAGAAGGTAGCAACGTGAAGATAATCTTTCAGCATTTTAGACGAGTGTCCGTATCGTCTAGGTGTGCGAACAGCCCCCCTGCTCACACCCCCTACATCAGGATCAGAGAAAGTCAGCGCAAGAGAGAGAAAAGTAAGTTGGGTAGCTTCTCAGCCATCTGCCAATAGCGTCCCTTGTATGAAATCAACTGGGCAAACCAACTGAGGAAGCATGTACCAGAAATTAAAAGACCCATTGTCCGCAGAAATCCACGAACCAGCAAAAAATCCGCGATATATATTTAAATATGCTTACATTTAAAATCCACGATGGAGTGAAGCCGCGAAAGGCGAAGCGCGATATAGCGAGGGATTACTGTACATATATATATACATATCTACATATACACATATATATACATATACACATCCACATATATATATATATATATATATATATATATATATATATATACACATATCAACATATATATACACATACATACATACACACACACATATATATATATATATATATATATATATATATATATATATATATTATGAGGGGCCGTTCAGGAAAAAAAGATTGGTTAGTAAATATATACATTGGTTCAGATGTATATATTGGTTCGGATACATTGGTTTGAATATATACATTGGTTTTAATACATCCGTTCAGATATATATATCGGTTCACATATATACATTGGTTGGGATACATTGGTTCAGATATATACATCGGTTTGAATACATCCGGTCAGATATATACATCGGTTTAAATACATTGGTTGAGATGTATATAAATTGGTTTGCATAGATCCATTCTGATATATATACATTGGTTGAGATACATCCGTTCAGATATATACATCGGTTTGAATACATCCGTTCAAATATATACATTGGTTGAGATATATATATTGGTTGATATACATTGGTTTAGATATATATATTGGTTTAAATAGATTGGTTTAAATATATACATTGGTTCAGATACATCCGTTCAGATATATATATTGGTTCAGATAGATCCATTCAAATATATACATTGGTTGGGATTTACGGGCAGGCACAACGTGGCCACCCATGTTTAGCATCTCCCTTTCATTTCATCATTGCTTCAACACTGTTGTAATTATTGTGCATATTTTATGCAAGTAGCATATGCCTGTCTGTCGCGTTTTGTTTCGTAAGCCCTCTTGGTTGGGGGTCCTCGATTTCAAAGCACTTTTTTTCCTTTCATTATTTAAATCACTCGCACAAATACCCACTTCCTCGCCCCGCTCCATCCCGCCCCGGCTCATTGTACCCGCCTCACTCGCTCCCTCTTGTCCCTCCCATGACAGATTCTTCTCAAAAGCCGAGTTACCGAAAAGCATTGATCGCAACCGCAGTATGTCCCATTTTTTCACCTCATGAGACGCTGGTTTATCAGTGACCGAAAGCCGCATGGTGATATCTGTTATTCCGCATTGGCAGCATTTCATTAAAGGGCGATATGCTTCAGCAAGGAACTTAGTCCCATTTGCTGAAAGGATGTTATGGAGGAAAACACTGGAGTTGCTTTGCTTCTTTAAAATATTGATCAGGGATCAAAATGACCAGAATATTCCTGCTTCACAAATAACTGACATTTAACTGTTTTTATAGTAAAACTGACAAAACGACACACGTGCACACGTACACACGCACGTACACGCACGCCCACACACTTAAACTCACAAATTGTGGGTCCCACATACTACTGATTAAGTGTATGTGTCAGGGGCGATCATCAAGAGACGCTGGTTTATCATTAACCGAAAGCCGCCCGGTGATTTCTGTTATTCCGTATTGGCAGCATTTCATTAAAGGGCGATCTGTTTCAGCAGGGACATTAGTCCTGTTTGCTGAAAGGATGTTATGGAGGAAAACACTGCAATAGCGCTGTTTCTTCTGAATGTTTATCAGTGATCAAGGATCAGAATGATCAGAATATTCCTGCTTCACAAATAACTGATGTCTGTTTTTATTGTAAAACTGGCAAAACCACACACACGCACGTACACACACACAACACACACACACTCAAAGTCACAAATCGTAGGTCGCACACACAACTGATTAAGTGTATCTGTCACGGGCGATCATTTTTTTCACCTAATAAAACTTTAGTTCGTCAAAGTTAGAAAGCAGCAAGGTGATTTCTATTATTCCTTATTGGCAGCATTTCATTTAAAGATGATTCACGTCAACCAGGCGAAAGAGTCTCTTATTTTGACAGGACGATGTTCTTTTAGGCTTAAGCATTTTTGATTGACTTATAAAAGAAAATAGTTATTACTTACCCTCTTTGCTTTGAATTGGCTTTTTAAAAAACCTTTTTGATATAATTTATTTATGACAGTTTAAAATAAAAAAAAATAGTGCTCAAAATTATAATGCGGCGTATCTAACATGAAAAGGTGGTGGTAGGAGTAAAATGCTAACTCACAGCTAAATGATCACTGGTTTGTGTCCAGGGGGCTTCCTTTCTGTTATTTTATTTATTTATTTATTTTTACAAATTGCTTTGAGTAGTAAGAAAGGCGCTATAAAACGTAAGGAATTATTATTATTATTATACGTGTAAATGCGTGATCAAATTCAGCCGCTGCGTAGTGGAGTATAAATAGGGACACTATTCGCTCAACAATACCACAAGTTCATTGAAATAATTACACAGTAAGGTGCGCACGCAATACAAACATAATGTGTATATTATTGAAGTAAAGGTTCATATAAATTGATTACAGTAATCCCTCGCTATATCGCGCTTCGCCTTTCGCGGCTTCACTCCATCGCGGATTTTATATGTAAGCATATTTAAATATATATCGCGGATTTTTCGCTGCTTCGCGGGTTTCTGCGGACAATGGGTCTTTTAATTTCTGGTACATGCTTCCTCAGTTGGTTTGCCCAGTTGATTTCATACAAGGGACGCTATTGGCAGATGGCTGAGAAGCTACCCAACTTACTTTTCTTTCTCTCTCTCTTGCGCTGACTATCCGTGATCCTGACGTAGGGGGATTGAGCAGGGGGGCTGTTCGCACACCTAGACGATAGGGACGCTCGTCTAAAAATGCTGAAAGATTATCTTCACGTTGCTACCTTCTGTGTGCAGCTTTTAAGTATGCTGCACGGTGCTTCGCATACTTAAAAGCTCAAAGGGCACGTATTGATTTTTTTTATCTGTCTCTCTCTCTCTCTGTCTCTCTCTATCTCTCTCTCTCTCTCTCTCTCTCTCTCTCCCTGCTCCTGACGGAGGGGGTGTGAGCTGCCGCCTTCAACAGCTTTGTGCCGCGGTGCTTCGCATACTTACAAGCCAAACAGCCCTATTGATTTTTTTGCTCCTTTGAAGAGGAAGATATGTTTGCATTCTTTTAATTGTGAGACTGAACTGTCATCTCTGTCTTGTCATGGAGCACAGTTTAAACTTTTGGAAAAGAGACAAATGTTTGTTTGCAGTGTTTGAATAACGTTCCTGTCTCTCTACAACCTCCTGTGTTTCTGCGCAAATCTGTGACCCAAGCATGACAATATAAAAATAACCATATAAACATATGGTTTCTACTTCGCGGATTTTCTTATTTCGCGGGTGGCTCTGGAACGCAACCCCCACGATGGAGGAGGGATTACTGTATATACAAATTTTTAACAAGTTGAGAGATGTAAACTGGTTAAAATGCACGAAATTATACATGTATTGCTTTATAGTCCACATATAGTGTATGTATATTATTAAAATAATGATATAAAAATCATATAAAATGATATAGAATCTGCGTCGTAGACTTATTTGTGTTTTTAATTAGTTTGCTTTAAAAAATCTTACGGCACACATGTGAACCGTTGAAAATCGCTGATCTTAATCAATTTGTTTTAACGCATGCTCTGTGCAAAATGCTGTCATATCTTGTTATTAAACATGCACGCGTAGCGATGTCCTGATGTCTGCATTCTAAGGCTGCAGGTATATTAAAAGCTATTCACGTTTTACTGGGATGCTCTGTGATTGAGGGCGGACAGTAAACTTTGTTAAAATCCATCCATCCATCCATTTTCCAACCCGCTGAATCCGAACTGATATCAAAAAATACCAGTCATCAGTTGTATTTTCAGTCGTTTTGGCGTGTTTACTGTTCTGTTACCAAAAAATTCTTCAACGGGGCTCATCAACAAAGAAATGTGGATAGTAAGATTTAGTAAAATATCAGTAATGATAATACATTACTCGACACGCAGTAACACTTTACAAAGACATTTAAAAGACAGCTTGTTAAAATAAATGTAGCAATCCATTGTCATGCTATAAGTGATAGCTTGCTCTTAAACATTTGCACAGGTGGTTTTTCCTGGGGATAAAAAAGGGAAAAAAATCCAAGGGAAAGGCTTTGTTGTTGAACTCAAATTTCACTTCCGCCATGTGAGTCATTAAAACTATTGGCATGAAATATAGTTGTATATAAATAAATAAATAAATTTCCTATCACAACCACCCTTTAACCCCTGTACATTGGAGAGGAATCTTGTTTTCACAGCAGGTGCAATTATCCTATAAAACACATAGGAGTTCTGTGCACTGTTTTTCATGGGAGATTAAAACTCATCAAATGTATTTTAAAAACTTGTAGCAGTCTGTGGCATTCCTCATCTGCCATGGTCCATTACAAAATGAATGCCAGGCAGTTAAAATTGTGCAGTTTCTTTAATAAGCCTATCAGACAGTCTTTTATAGCACTTTCATATCGAGTGTGTCTCTTAATCCCTTCTAGCAGAAGAGACACTCATTTCCACAGCTTGGTCTATGGTGTAGAAATGTGTGCCCCCTGTCTTCTGCTTGCAAAATTAATACTGGAATTACAAAATTGTCCACAATTTATTTCAAAAGATTGAAGGAAGTCTTCTATATCACTTTTTTGTCTAATATGTTCCTTACTCATCCACTCATCCACTAATTAAAAAAAAAAAAATCAAGCACTTACACTGTCTTTTTTAAGTATGTCTATGAAAATCACTGTGAGTAGCCAGAGAAATGCTATATAAATGTAAGATATCATTATTATTATTATTATTATTATTATTATTTAGGTTTTTTAAAATTCAAATAAACCTGATAGGACTTCTTCCAAGATATGTGCCACTCTAGGGTACCAACAAAGTCAAACTAATTAGGAAATTTTGTGATCAATTTGTTTAAAGTATATTGAGCAAAATAACTTTTCATCATCTTCTCATTTCTAATTTGGCATTTCATGATACAGTATATACTGCAAATATACATTTAAATTGTAACCGCTGACAATTATTTACTCATGTGCTTGCGTTTTCCATAAAACAGCTTCAATATGTGCACAAAGTATAGGTAATAAAACACACAAATTCTGACATTAGCATGACTGTTGAAAGAAAAACATGTATTAGAAACTATTCTATGGAGTTTTCATAAATTAATCATTATATACCTTTTGATGTTTCTTGATATATTTTGTAATCAGATTTTTTAAATATTTTTTTATTTTACTGCCACTTCACAGATCAACAATCCCCAACTTGGTCACTGTCAGAATAAGTCTTTAAACTTTTTTCCTGTGCCAATTAATACATTTTCCAGGTTTCACTACCCATCTGAAAGAGTTGGCATCAGGTTGGGTGGCACTTTTAAACTGTAGTAGTATGAGCGAGTGTCAGTGTGGCAAGCACTAGACTGGCATTTCTTTCCGTCTAATTTTTTATCTTTTGGCCCAAGCCTGTAAATCTCTTTTGTAAATGGGTGGCTTGGATAGAGAACAGATACTAACAATTTTCAAGGCTATTTTTAAAAATACTGAAAGATATTTGTGTATGTGTGTTGTGGTGCCCCATGTTGTAAGTGTTAGATCCATTGAAGAAGTCAACTTAAACAAAGAAAATGTACATTTGCAGGTTTGTTTGAAGTGTTTTACATTATAACCATATTATTAATTGGTGCGTGAATATAATTTTTCAAGGGGATGACCTTTACTATTGTCAAAAAGACTAGCAGGGCAACAGGAGGAATATGAAAGTTATTTGTTGAGTTTAGGAGACAAAGGATACTTGTAAGGAAGTTCATGCCAGTGCTATCGGTGTACATTCTGGAATTTATAAAACTGCTGATATTATTTCACAAAGATGTTACTGGCCTGGTTTTATGCTGACATTAAAATGGCTACGTTTTCTGATAATTATAATCATTATTTTAATTAAAAGACTATAACTGTCAGAACAGATTCAATAAAATGTTTCAATATCTCAGTTGCTGTTTGTCGGACTCTTTAATTGACTTGTCATACAAATGTGTATCAGTGGATATTTGGTACCTCATTTGACAAATAATATGAATGTTTCAAAATCTCATAGATAGATAGATAGATAGATAGATAGATAGATAGATAGATAGATAGATAGATAGATAGATAGATAGATAGATAGATAGATAGATAGATAGATAGATAGATAGATAGATAGATAGATAGATAGATAGAATTCTATTTGTCCTCTAAGGGAAAATGTGCTTTTTTAACAGAGGCTGAATGAATAAATAAATTAATATATAATGAAAAAAATAGCCAATCCAATAACAATTTGAGCTGTCTAATGTTCATTCTGCAAGCAACAGTTGGGGCTCACAACTCTGAGGCAAAAGCTCAGCTGTAGAAGTGAGTGTCCCTTTGAGTGGAGAGGACAATGGGACACAGTAGACTTGAAAGTGATGTAGAAGACTTTCATCAATCTTTTACCATGGATTTCAGATAATATTACTTATCCAGGGTTCATTTTGAAAGCAGCAGATAGGGTGCACACAAGCGTATCTGCTCCAGCCATGGAAATGAGTGTTCCCTGTAGGGGATAGGATACAGACACATAGTGGAGAAGATTATATATAAAACTATACCTACGACCTTTTAAAATCAATTTTGCATAATTTTACCTCTCTAGTGTTCATTTTTTAATCAGCAGTCAGAGGACACACATTTTACGGCTCTGCAGCAGCCATGGAAATGAGCGTCCCGACCATGTGGATGAGACATGCGTTTTCATTCCAATAGTTTTAATGACTCACATGGCGGAGGTGAAATTTGAGTTCAACAACAAAGCCTTTCCCATGGATTTTTTTTTCCCTTTTTTATCCCCAGGAAAAACCACCTGTGCAAATGTTTAAGAGCAAGCTATCACTTATAGCATGACAATGGATTGCTACATTTATTTTAACGAGCAGTCTTTTAAATGTCTGTAAAGTGTTACTGGGTGTCGAGCAATGTATTATTATTAATGATATTTTACTAAATCTTACTATCCATGTTTCTTTGTTGATGAGCCCCGTTGAAAAATTTTTTGGTAACAGAACAGTAAACACGCCAAAACGACTGAAAATACAACTGACGACTGGTATTTTTCGATATCATTTTAACAAAGTTTACTGTGTGCCCTCAATCACAGAGCACCTTGGTAAAACGTCAATAGCGTTTAATATACTTGCAGCCTTAGAACGCAGACATCAGGACATCGCTGCGCGTACATTTTTAATAACAAGATATGACAGCATTTTGCACAGAGCATGCGTTAAAACAAAAGACAAGCGGCGCGCAAAGGCACGCGAACAAGAGGAGTTCCGCAGCAATCACATCTCAGTGCACCTAAGAGAAGGGACACTGAATTCTATGAGGCACAGATATTTTAGAGCACCGGTTCAAATATATATTGATTGATTAAGATCAGCGATTTTCAACGGTTCACAGGTGTGGCGTAAGATTTTTTTAAGCAAACTAATTAAGGACTTCTTTGAAGAAATATGACAAAAAATAAGTCTACGACGCAGATTCTATACCATTTTATATGATTTTTTATATCATTATATTAAATGAAATGCTGCCAATAAGGAATAATAGAAATCACCGCACTGCTTTCTATCTTTGACGAACTAACGTTTTATGGGGTGAAAAAAATGATCGCCCGTGACAGATACACTTAATCAGTAGTGTGTGCGACCTACGATTTGTGACTTTGAGTGTGTGTGTGTTGTGTGTGTGTACGTGCGTGTGTGTGGTTTTGTCAGTTTTACAATAAAAACAGACATCAGTTATTTGTGAAGCAGGAATATTCTGATCATTCTGATCCCTAATCACTGATAAACATTCAGAAGAAACAGCGCTATTGCAGTGTTTTCCTCCATAACATCCTTTCAGCAAACAGGACTAATGTCCCTGCTGAAACAGATCGCCCTTTAATGAAATGCTGCCAATACGGAATAACAGAAATCACCGGGAGGCTTTCGGTTAATGATAAACCAGTGTCACTTGATGATTGCCCCTGACACATACACTTAATCAGTAGTATGTGGGACCCACGATTTGTGAGTTTAAGTGTGTGCGCGTGCGTGTACGTGCGTGTGTACGTGTGCACGTGTGTCGTTTTGTCAGTTTTACTATAAACACAGTTAAACGTCAGTTATTTGTGAAGCAGGAATATTCTGGTCATTTTGATCCCTGATCAACATTTTAAAGAAACAAAGCAACTCCAGTGTTTTCCTCCATAACATCCTTTCAGCAAATGGGACTAAGTTCCTTGCTGAAGCATATCGCCCTTTAATGAAATGCTGCCAATGCGGAATAACAGATATCACCGTGCAGCTTTCGGTCACTGATAAACCAGCGTCTCATGAGGTGAAAAAATGGGACATACTGCGGTTGCGATCAATGCTTTCCGGTAACTTGGCTTTTGAGAAGAATCTGTCATGGGAGGGACAAGAGGGAGCGAGTGAGGCGGGTACAATGAGCCGGGGCGGGACGGAGCTGGGTGAAGAGGCGGGTATCTGTGCAAGTGTTTTAAATAATGAAAGGAAAAAAAGTGCTTTGAAATCGGGGACCCCCAACCAAGAGGGCTTACGAAACAAAACGCGACAGACAGGCATATGCTACTTGCATACAATATGCACAATAATTACAACAGTATTGAAGCAATGATGAAGTGAAAGGGAGATGCTAAACATGGGTGGCCACGTTGTGCCTGCCCGTAAATCCCAACCAATGTACATATTTGAACGGATCTATCTGAACCAATATATATATCTGAACGGATGTATCTGAACCGATGTATATATTTAAACCAATATATATATCTAAACCAATGTATATAAACCAATATATATATCTCAACCAATGTATATATTTGAACGGATGTATTCAAACCGATGTATATATCTGAACGGATGTATCTCAACCAATGTATATATATCAGAATGGATCTATGCAAACCAATTTATATATATCTCAACCAATGTATTTAAACCGATGTATATATCTGACCGGATGTATTCAAACCGATGTATATATCTGAACCAATGTATCCCAACCAATGTATATATGTGAACCGATATATATATCTGAACGGATGTATTAAAACCAATGTATATATTCAAACCAATGTATCCGAACCAATATATACATCTGAACCAATGTATATATTTACTAACCAATCTTTTTTTCCTGAACGGCCCCTCATAATATATATATATACTGTATATACACATACAGACACAAATATATACATATACATATTTACATATATATACATATCTACACACATAGAATCACCAATCCACCATGTCTTTGGACTGTGGGAGGAAACCGGAGTGCCCGGAGGAAACCCACGCAGACACGGGGAGAACATACAAACTCCACGCAGGGAGGACCCGGGAAACGAACCCAGGTCCCCAGATCACCCAACTGTGAGGCAGCAGCGCTACCCACTGCGCCACCGTGTCGCCCTATAAATATCTACACACACACACACATATATATATATATATATATATATATATATATATATATATATATATATATATATATATATATATATATATATATATATATATATATATATATATATATATATATATATAGACATACATATATACATACATACATTCACATATATATAATAGCCAAATCCCCGCGCTTCGCAGCGGTGGAGTACTGCTTTTAAATTTTTATTAAGAAGAAAAAAAAACCTTTTCAAACTGAGGGAAAATATACCAATAATAATTTGTTAAGGATCTGTTTTTTTGTGAAGCTGCCTTTACACAGCCTCTCCGCTGTTTTATAAACGAACGCCATATAAGGCCGTCCTTTCTCCTTGCTTAGCGGTTCTGTATTGTTTTATTGTTCGTTTATTACGATTGTTATAGTTATTGTGTAGCTATTTGAGACTCACTTTTCTGTTCAGGTACCCATTTCCTTTATGTAGTCCGCGGATTCTCCGCTATGTTTTGTTCGTTTATCACGATTATAGTTATTTATTGATTCCCTTCTTTAGCTGACTGCCTGCTCATATAAGGCGCTCTGCTGTTTTTTTGTGAAGCAGACTTTACACAGCTTCTCCGCTGTTTTATAAACGAACGCCATATAAGGTCATCCTTTTTCCTTGCTTTGCCAAGGAAGCAGCCTTTTTATTTAATCCATGGGTTCTCCGCTGTTTTAATGTTCATTTATCATGATTGTTATAGTTCTCTTTGTATACCACGTTGTTAGTTCAGCACTCCGGTTGTAATATGACCAAGCCGTGCAAGCTTACTGTTGAGAATGCAACGTATAGTTGTACAGGAGAAAAGCAATCTTGCCTCAAATCAATGGCAACCTTTTGTAGGTCTATGAACTATTTAATGTTAGCTAAGACCCGGCACTTAAAAGTTTCTCGCTACAGCAATTTTAACTCCGTTACAAAGTGATCCAAAGTCTCGTTTATACCTCGTGTCTTCTCATTAAACTTGTATGTCACGAATATGATATTGCAAACGGCATCGGGAGCGTTCCTATAAACTTAATTTAAACTTACGGTTTACACCGTGCTTTGTTTCCGCAGTAGCTGCACTTATGAATATGCTTGTATGCGTCACTCGCTCGCTTCTTATTGTTTCGCTGCCTTCTCAATTGTGTAATGAACGTTTTCTTCAGCGCTCTTTGGGGCTCTTCCTTGTTTTGTACGTACTGCGTTCACAGTCAGTTCACGTGATTACGTGGGAGGCGTGATGACGCGAAACGCAACTCCGCCTCCCACGGCCATTGAGCTGCACTCTATTACAGTATATGGACAAAAAAGAGGTTCCAGTTATGACCATTATGCATAGAATTTCGAAATGAAACCTGCCTAACTTTTGTAAGTAAGCTGTAAGGAATGAGCCTGCCAAATTTCAGCCTTCCACCTACACGGGAAGTTGGAGAATTAGTGATGAGTCAGTCAGTCAGTCAGTCAGTCAGTCAGTCAGTGAGTGAGTCAGTGAGGGCTTTGCCTTTTATTAGTATAGATGATGCAATTCACGGTAATATACGTTTCACCGTGTCTATAAGTGATAACAGTGGAACATTCCAGAGGTACCTTGTTACATAAAATAAATGATGCAATTTAATTGTAACATCTGTTTTACAGTTATATTTCACCATTTGTCAATAAACGATAATGGTTGATTCTGTCATGTTAGATGGTTATCAATATATATATATATATATATAACCGACTTGGACGGAAATTACACATTAAATATTTTAATGCATTTTGCATTCCTGGAGCATTATGGCTCGCTTCTTAGATTCGGATTAAACTGACGATCACCTTTCCGATCGCCATAGAATTAGCAACGAAACGTCCAGTAAGATTTGTATATTATATATTCATGTATAATTAGTGAAAAAAAATCTGCTTTGTCCTGGACTGGAGTTTGCTCCCAAAGGGGATATAATGCTATTTGTATGTACAAAGTTAATTTTAAAATACCACCGCTACATTTCTTACAAGGATTTTCAGCACATGAGAAATTGCTTGAATTTCGATTAATGACTGCCTCACCAAAAAAAGAGCACCATAAAGCAACCCAGATGTGTATCAATGACATTATTATCAGGTGTGACAATATCTCAGCAGACCCCAGGTACAAAAAAAAAAAACGTGATGTTTAACGACTCCTTTTGCTGTTAAAACCGATCTGGGTGCTGTATGTATTTGTGTCTTCACCCAACAAGCAATGGGGCCTGTGTTCTATCCAGGTCCGCTGTTACTTACTTGGGGCTCAATGCACCCCAGCGATAAGACCTTTGCTGCGCAGACTCCCTGCACACACTCTCACGGGGGAAGAACTTTTACCAGATGCTGGATGACCCCTGAATTGTTTGCAGCTATTCAGCAGGGGTACAAAATTGAAAACATATATGAGATATGGCATTTTGAATAAAAGTATATTAATGCCCATTTAAAAGCTAAACAAGAATCTTCGCGGTATCCAGAGAGATGTCCAAACACTGATGAGCATAAACAGTATGTATCCATGTTTTATGAAAACGAAGGGGTAAAATTAAGCGAGCACTCAATTAAAAAAAAAAATCTGGCTAGAAGGCAAATTACAAAAACTTTTTTTAAATTCCTTATGGGGTAAATTTGCACAAAGACCAAATCTGCACCAAACATCTTTAGTTATGGATCCAGAAAAACTGTTTGAATTATTATTTGCCCCAAACTATAAGGTATCTACTTGTTATTTTATTGATGACTAGCAAAATACCCGCGCTTCGCAGTGGAGAAGTAGTGTGTTAAAGAGGTTATGAAAAAAAAAAGGAAACATTTTAAAAATAACGTAACATGATTGTCAATGTAATTGTGTTGTCATTGTTATAAGTGTTGCTGTCTTATATATAATATACACACACACACATAAACATGTATATACATATACATATATATATACATATCTACATATACACATATCTACATATATATATACATATACACATCCACATAAATATACATATATACATCCACATATATATATACATATATATATATATATATATATATATACACATATCAACATATATATACACACATACATAAACACACACATATACATACACACACACACACACACATATATATATACATATACATATATATACATATACACACACAGACACATATATATACATAAATATTTACATATCTACATATACAGTGATCCCTCGCTATATCGCGCTTCGCCTTTCGCGGCTTCACTCCATCGCGGATTTTATATGTAAGCATATTTAAATATATATCGCGGATTTTTCGCTGCTTCGCGGGTTTCTGCGGACAATGGGTCTTTTAATTTCTGGTACATGCTTCCTCAGTTGGTTTGCCCAGTTGATTTCATACAAGGGACGCTATTGGCAGATGGCTGAGAAGCTACCCAACTTACTTTCTCTCTCTCTCTCTCTCTCTCTCTCTTGCGCTGACGTAGGGGGGTGTGAGCAGGGGGGGCTGTGTGCAGCTGCTTCCTGAAGGACATGCTGCACGGAGCTTCGCATACTTAAAAGCTCAAAGGGCACGTATTGATTTTTTATCTCTCTCTCTATCTCTCTCTCTCTCTGCTCCTGACAGAGGGGGTGTGAGCTGCCGCCTTCAACAGCTTTGTACCGGCGGTGCTTCGCATACTTAAAATCCAAAAAGCCCTATTGATTTTTTTTTTGACTGCTTGCTT
>NC_041396.2:125055159-125212659 GCF_900747795.2 Erpetoichthys calabaricus
TCCAGTGAGGAGGGCGGGTCTTTTAAGTAGAGTCTGCAAACTGTTGGCACTGAGATGTGGCACCCGCTGCAGTATGCGTCTCTTATTTTTTTGTATTAAAAGTGGTAACCCTACCTGGCAGGTAACACTTATGTTTGGTCATGAAGTCGTCTAAAATCCGCCACGTGCCCTCTTTTAATTGCGAGAAGCAGATATATATAGCCAAAATCTCGCGGTTCGTTGCGGCGAAGTACTGCTTTTAATTTTTTAAGAAGAAAAGAAAACCTTTTTAAACGGATCGAAAATATACCAATAACAATTTGTTAAGGATCTGTTTTTTTGTGAACCTTGCTTTTCACAGCTGTCGCGCTATGGCGTGTGTTTCGTTTATTTGACAGTATGTAGATCGTGGTAATTACATTCATGGCATTCGTTTTCTGAATCACAATCTGACTGTATGGGTGGTTACCTGCCAGGTTACGCTTGTGGTTGGTCAGGAAGTCTCCTTACATCCGCCATGTGCCGTCTTTCGGTTGCGAGAAGCAGATCATAGAATGGTTGAAACTGTTGCCCCTAACGTTGCACCACGGCGTGTGGTTCGTTTATACCTCGTGTCTTCTCATTAAACTTTTATCTCGCGAATATGTTATTGCAATCCTTAACGGGAGCGTTTCAATAAACTTAATTTAAACTTACGTTTTACATGGTGCTTTGTTTCCCTTATGAACATGCTTGTATGCTTCACTCGCTCCCTTCTCAATTGTTTAATGAATTTTTTGTTCTTCGCTGTTTGCGGCTCTTACTTCATTTCTCCCTACTGCATTCACAGTCTTTTCACGTGATTACGTGGGAGGCGTGATGACGTGACACTCAACTCCGCCTCCCACGGCCATCAAGCTGCCGTCCATTACAGTATATTGTCAAAAAAGAGGTTCCAGTTATGACCATTACGCGTTGAATTTCGAAATGAATCCTGCCTAACTTTTGTAAGTAAGCTATAAGGAATCAGCCTGCCAAATTTTAGCCTTCCACCTACACGGGAAGTTGGACAATTAGTGATGAGTGAGTCAGTCAGTCAGTCAGTCAGTCAGTGAGTCAGTGAGGGCTTTGCCTTTTATTAATTAGTATAGATGAATGTGCGTGTGTGACATGGACATATGATAAAGATCGATACAGCACACCGTCCAAAGTAAATATTTTTATTGCAAGTTTTACATAGATAGATAGATAGATAGATAGATAGATAGATAGATAGATACTTTATTAATCCCAATGGGAAATTCACATTCTCCAGCAGCAGCATACTGATACAATAAATAATATTACATTAAAGAATGATAATAATGCAGGTGAAAAACAGACAATAACTTTGTATAATGTTAAAAGTTAACGTTTACCCCCCCCCCCGGGTGGAATTGAAGAGTCGCATAGTTTGAGGGAGGAACGATCTCCTCAATCTGTCAGTGGAGCAGGACAGTGACAGCAGTCTGTCGCTGAAGCTGCTCTTCTGTCTGGAGATGATACTATTTAGTGGATGCAGTGAATTCTCCATAATTGATAGGAGCCTGCTGAGCGCCCTTCGCTCTGCCACAGATATTAAACTGTCCAGCTCCATGCCAACAATAGAGCCTGCCTTCCTCACCAGTTTGTCCAGGCGTGAGGCGTCTTTCCTCTTAATGCTGCCTCCCCAGCACACCACCGCATAGAAGAGGGTGCTCGCCACAACTGTCTGATAGAACATCTGCAGCATCTTATTGCAGATGTTGAAGGATGCCAGCCTTCTAAGGAAGTATAGTCGGCTCTGTCCTTTCTTGCACAGCGCATCAGTATTGGCAGTCCAGTCTAATTCATCATCCAGCTGCACTCCCAGATATTTATAGGTCTGCACCATTTGCACACAGTCACCTTTGATGATCACGGGGTCTATGAGGGGTTTGGGCCTCCTAAAATCCACCACCAGCTCCTTGGTTTTGCTGGTGTTCAGTTGTAGGTGGTTTGAGTCGCACCATTTAACAAAGTCATTGATTAGGTCCCTATACTCATCCTCCAGCCCATTCCTGATGCAGCCCACGATAGCAGTGTCATCAGCAAACTTTTGCACATGGCAGGACTCTGAGTTCTATTGGAAGTCCGATGTATATAGGCTGAACAGGACCGGAGAAAGTACAGTCCCTTGTGGCGCTCCTGTGTTGCTGACCACAATGTCAGACGTGCAGTTCCCAAGACCCACATACTGAGGTCTGTCTTTAAGATAGTCCACGATCCATGCCACTAGGTATGAATCTAATCCCATCTCTGTCAGCTTGTCCCTAAGGAGCAGAGGTTGGATTGTGTTGAAGGCGCTAGAGAAGTCTAGAAACATAATTCTTACAGCACCAGTGCCTCTGTCCAAGTGAGAGAGGGATTGGTGTAGCATATAGATGATGGCATTCTCCGCTCCCACCTTCTCCTGATATGCAAACTGCAGAGGGTCAAGGGCGTGTTGAACCTGTGGCCTAAGGTGGTGAAGCAGCAGCCTCTCCATGGTCTTCATCACATGTGATGTCAGAGCAACAGGCCGAAAGTCGTTCAGATCACTAGGATGTGATACCTTTGGGACTGGGGTGATACAAGATGTTTTCCAAAGCCTCGGGAATCTCCCCTGTTCCAGGCTCAGGTTGAAGATGCGCTGTAGAGGACCCCCCAGCTCCGATGCACAGACCTTCAGCAGTCGTGGCGATACTCCATCTGGACCCACTGCTTTGCTGGCACGAAGTCTCCTCAGCTCTCTGCTCACTTGCGCTGTTGTAATTATGGGTGGGGATGTCTCTCCTATGCTGGTATCAGCAGAAGGATGTGTGGAGGGTGCAGTACTCCGAGGTGAGAGTGAGAGTGAGTTAGGGTGGTCAAACCTGTTAAAGAAGTTGTTCATTTGGTTTGCTCTCTTCACGTCTCTCTCGATGGTGGTACCCCGCTTCGAGCTGCAGCCAGTGATGATCTTCATCCCATCCCACACTTCCTTTATGCTGTTATTCTGCAACTTCTGCTCCAGCTTTCTCCTGTACTGCTCCTTCGCCGCCCTGAGCTGGACTCGTAGTTCCTTCTGCACGCGCTTGAGCTCATGCTGATCACGGTCTTTAAAAGCCCTTTTCTTCTGGTTCAAAAGGCCCTTGATGTCACTTGTAATCCATGGCTTGTTGTTAGCATAGCAGCGTACTGTTCTTACTGGAACTACAATGTCCATACAGAACTTGATGTAGTCAACTTTTTGATTTTGACCAGAAGTTGATGTAGTCAGTAGTGCAGTCAACAACTTCCTCAATGTTCTCACTAAGAGATCCCTGCAGGATATCCCAGTCTGTAGTTCCAAAACATTCTCTCAGATTATTCTCAGCCTCCGGGGTTCACTTCCTGAATGATCGTGTGGTTACAGGTAGGACTGTCACTTTTGGTTTATAGTGAGGCTGAAGCAGAACCAGGTTATGATCTGCTTTCCCAAGCGCAGGCAGCGGGGTGGCGCTGTATGCGTCTTTAACGTTTGCATACAGTAAATCAATAGTCTTATTTCCCCGGGTGTTACAGTCCACATACTGGGAGAATGCAGGTAATGTTTTGTCCAGCGTCACATGGTTAAAGTTTCCAGCGATTAGCACAAGCGCCTCTGGGTGCTGCGTTTGTAACTTAGCAATAGCAGAATGGATGATGTCACTCGCTGACTCCACGTCCGCCTGAGGAGGAATGTATACAATAACAACAATGACGTGTCCAAACTCTCTGGGCAAGTAATAGGGACGCAAACTTACGGCCAACAGTTCGATGTCCCTGCAGCAAGTGGAGATTTTGAGTTAACATGTCCAGAGTTACACCACCGTGTATTAACATAGAGAGCGAGTCATCCTCCTTTGTGCTTCCCACAGGTACTTGCATCTCTGTTCACTCTAACTGTGCTAAACCCGGGTAGTTCCACGTTAGCATCTGGGATGGTGTTAGTTAGCCAAGTTTAACAAAAACACAACAAACTGCATTCTTTGTAGGTTCTGACATTTTTCACCAGCGCAGCCAGTTCGTCGATCTTATTTGAGATTGAGTTCACATTCCCCAGAATCACAGAAGGCACCGAAGGCTTAAAACGCCACTTTCTCGCAAGCCGCTTCATTTTTAGCTTAGTGCCCGCTCTGCTGCCACGATACCTCCTTCTTACCTCGTTGGGTAAATAGGGAACCACACCGACACTGGCATTTGTTCTCAGCGCTCGAAGTTGAGTACTTGAATAGGCGAGTCTCGGCGTGTAAAAATCCATGCCCATGTTGTAAAAGTAAGTGTGTCCAGTGAACAAATCCACATAAAATAAAGTAATAGGAGTAATCAATAAATAAAAATAGAAAAATAAAAGTAGAAAAGTACACATACACATACAGTCATACACGGAGCTGCTGAAAAGGCTGCCACTCTCGGCGGCGCCGGATGTATATATATTTACTATAGCTTATGCAAGATTAGAGTTGTATAATCTTTTAAATAGACCGAATGAAATAATATTATACTATGACATGCGAGTTACCAACGAATGAATACATCACAGAATTTGTAAGCAGCAGGCCCAAAAGTTATGGCTACAAGGTTATCCAGCGGTAAAACCTGTCTAAAAGTTCAAGGTATATAACATTAAATGTTAAGAACTGTGAAAAGGTGAATTTTGAAAGCTTAAAAGAACTGGTCTTTGACTATGCAACATAAAGATATTAAACTTGAAGATCTTGGTATTGTAAGGGTAAAACACAGCTGACATATAGAAACCAGAAAATAAAAAATAAAAAAAAACACAAAAAAGTTGTGTATGACAAGCGTGTGTGGCTATTGATTCTGAGAAGAAAAAAAAAATAAAAATAATAATAATAATGGACATTCGTTTACAACAATCCGGCAATTGAAAACTCAAGTGATGCACTTTCTAACAATGCTGTGAGAAAGCTTTTTTCAATGCTGGTTTGTGTTGGTGCAAGCTGAAATACGTCCAGTTCTGATTTTGCACATTCATCTGACACACAGTGTACAAAAGCCATGTTTAGAATATATCACCAGAATTTCACTTAGTTCAGGATCTTCTCTTCGCTGACTTTCTTTTTATTTTGGCAGAGTGTCAACCTTTTTTCCTATTTGCTCTCTTCCTGGGCAGTGCAGGTGGCCTCAGCAGTGCTAGATGTGGTGTGTGTCTTTTTCTTTTAACACCTCTCTTTATAACAATCATACCCGAACCTTCTTGTTGGGATGTTGCAACTTTATTCATTACAGCACTTGCCACGTGACTCATGACATCATTGGCAATGCTTTTCACTGCAGACTTCACATGAGGTTTAGCAATTTCTAGCTCTCTCAGAGGTACTGCTTTTCTAAAGAGAGTTTTAAAAATGCCACCTATACCACTACTGTACTGGAGAGGGAGACCATGAAACCCTGGTAGACCATTGCCAGCTTGTGTCTTGTAATAAGTTGCGTAAGTGCGTGGCTCTCTATAGTTTTTTGTTACAAGCATGTTTAAAAATTGATAGATCTTGCTGGACGAAAATGCAACTTGGCTATTACCTTACCGTACTGGAACAGAACTGGTTTATTCTGGTCTGTCTTTATTTCAATTCTTATAGTATTAAAACTTTGCATGGCGAGGGGTATGTAGTGTGGCTTTTCAAAAAATAGGGTGACATTTACACCGTCTTCACCTTTTATGTTTACATATCTCAATAAGGGTGGAGTGGTAGTTCAGAGGCTAAGGATCTGTGCTGGTATCCAGAAGGCTGCCGGTTCGAATCCCCATCACTGCCAAAAGAGATCCTACTCTGCTGGACCCTTGAGCAAGACCATTAATCTGTAATTGCTCCAGGGGCGCTGTACAATGGCTGACCCTGCGCTCTGACCCGAAGGGGTATGTGAAAACTAACAAATTCCTAATACAAGAAATTGTATACTGTAAGGCAAAAAAAAAAAAAAATGGCAAATGCGCATCTCCAACAAGCTGTGGTTCGATAATATCTGTATACACGAACATGGTGGAAAAACCACCTGTGATATTAGCTGAGTGAAATGACTTTTCGATTGCTGTCTCTGGATCAAACCCCAGAATGTAAGCCAGCTCCCCGGTCACTTGGAGCAAGATGTTTTTATCACCAATGAGTTGAACGGTTCTACTGGCAGGATTGTATCTAAGTTATGACTTAGGGGATGTTCGGTTGGTATTAATGACATGATTCATTTCCAACGACAATGCTTCTATATTCCTGAAATAGTCTTTGTTTAAAGTGTATGTCCATTTTGTTGATCTTGTTTCCTCATTCTTTAGTGTAAATTGTGCTTCCTGGTTGATGGAATTGAACATTTTTGGGTAAGTCAGTTCCACCAATGCCACTTCCAAGTCTGTGGACAGTTCTATTGTCTTGGCTAGCTGAATGCTAAATGATGCTATCGTGTTGTTGGGAAAAGTCCTGGCTGATGAATTACTCAGCAGTATTACATAAAATCCATTTCTGACCTTAGACATTTTTTCTTGCTTTCTCAACTCTTTATGCCTTTCACGTCTGAAGCCTTGACCCAAATGTTAAATTTCTTGTCCCAACCAATCCATTTTACCAATACATGCTTGTTTCTACCACGCCCGCAAGTGGCTAGAATTTTCTGGACGTGGTACATCTTGTTTAGATTTACCAATGTGTAATGAAATTCTTTGCCTTGGTCTGTCTGTAGTTTCTTAGGAAGTCTACCCTGTCTACAGATCAAACTAAAACTCTGAGAAACGTCTTTCCCTGTCTTGGCCTTTAATGGCACAGCCCAAGTATATTTTGAGAGCACATCGATACATGTGAGGATAAATTTATATCCATCTTTGAATTTTGAATAATAAGACATCTCTACCAAATCTGCTTGCCACTGACTGAAACAACTGTTCTGTTTCTCTTGAACCTCAGCCGTGCTGGTTTGTGCAAACTGAAAGTATATTGCCCACTCATCCATTCCAACACATTTTTTCGCTTGACATTTTCTCCACGACTTGATATATTTCTCAAGAAGCTGCTAATACCACCAAAACTACCAGGTTCCTTGGGTGTGTGATTTATTCTCTCTAAAGCCATATTCTACATCCTCTCTCTGGGTCTGTCATTCACACTCTCTGTACTTACTCTCTGTACATACAGGCGCTGTACACACTTAGGAGTAGGATGCCTGCTCTGCTCCATTGCTGACTTACCTTTGCCTCCTTACAGGTCCCCCAAGGTTAGCCTCGGCTTACAAACTTGACTACCCATTATCGGACCTCAGCCAAAATTGGCTGACCAATTCAATTTGGACGACTGACAAAATGCCCGATGCCTGTCAAACCACACACAACAGGTATAGACCAGAGGGTGGAACTTCCATTAACTAGGATGCAGCAGGCAGGTACCGGAAATGAGAGGGGGGGGGGGCAGGGCATACACCTGTCAAATTCTTTGTGAATAGGATAATGGTGCTCTTTTATACTACTGAGGTTGAGCAACTTCTTTTATGTCAGACCCAGGATTTTTGCCACATGGTTATACCCTGGAAGCACTTCAGCAGGAACCT
The DNA here is from genome assembly GCF_900747795.2 of Erpetoichthys calabaricus. Lineage (NCBI taxonomy): Eukaryota > Metazoa > Chordata > Cladistia > Polypteriformes > Polypteridae > Erpetoichthys > Erpetoichthys calabaricus. The sequence continues at coordinate 125,062,711 of NC_041396.2, forward strand.
CTTTAAAATTTGTGAGTCCTCTCCCCACAGCTCTCTCTGGCAGCACACTCATACCCCAATATGGCTGTCCATCGGGACTATAATTCCCAAGGTGCCCTGCAGATGTACACAAATGGAAGCTGTACCAGAGAAATGCTGCCATCTGGCACACTGGGGGAGTACATGGCCTCTAGTTACAATCCTTCTTTCTAGCCAAGAAAGATGTCCACAATTACAACAGCTGGGATGCCTGTCCATCCATATCCTTCCCTTTTGGCCTCCCATCTAGGTAAGGAAGCACCCTCCCTCCTGGTCGAGATGCCAGTCTGTCCACCTTGGCACCTACACTAGCATATTTCTTAAAAACAAATTTGAGTGAGGTTAGATTAGAACAATAAAATGACTTTATAACTTACCCCAACTAAAAGATCCCCTCATAGTTTAATCTCATAGAAGCAATTAACTAAATTTGCAATAGGACACACATCATTAGGTTTTATAGACAAGTAAATATGACTGTCATCAGTGTACAAATGAATATTAATATATTTCCAGTTCAAATAGCTGTTCTGGGTATGACTGTATGCTGTGGTGGCTATAATGACCTCTGCAAATTTAACTGAAATAATCCAAAAGAAAATTTTGGGTTTCGCTGTTTCCATTTACAGATTTCTTTTAGGACACTGTAATTATTTTTTCAATTTTCATATATACTTGTCAAACATAGAACCACACACTTACAAGATAGATTGATATGAGGCTGTGCAGTTTCAAATTAAATAGGATGATTTCTACTTCATATTTTCCCAGGGTGAGTATGGGTGTGCATGTGTGTGTACCCTGCAATGGCTGGGCACTTTGTCCAGTGTTTTCTACCTTTCACCCTGTGTTACTGTGACCCTCTGGCAATTCTCAATTGAACTTAGTTGATGTGAGAATGTGTCACATAAGCATGTATATAAATCCTTAATGAATTTCAAATAATTATGATTTTATAAAAGATATATAAAAAGGAGAACATTGTAAAAAATGTTTACAGTATTTGTAAACTAAAAAACTCACACAGATAAAGATTTGGGACACCACCCAGTGATCCCTGTAAAATAATGAAAAAAAACACAAGTTTTTAATAAAATATTAAAATTCCAAGTAACATCTTTTCAGACACAAATTCATAAACAAGCCATCCACTTATGGTCCATAACGAGAGCGAACATCTAACCCAGTAGGTAGTACCTCAGCTGCTTAATGGCCTGTTTGATCACTGTAACCTTCCTCTCCACCAACTACTGGTCTTGCACTGCAGGAGTTTCTGGCTCAAGAATACAATGAGGTGGTCAACACCATTAATGCTTTGGCTCAACACAGATCCCAAGCCAATGTCCAAAGCATTGGTCAACTGTACAAAGGGTAAACAAAAATCAGAAGAAATTAGAATACATGCTGATGTAAGGGCCTGTTTTTAAGTCATAAAATTCTGTCTCAGCATGAGTATCCCATGTCACTGCATTCTGAGCCTATATTCATAGTAAATTGGTCCAGGGTGCAGCACCCTTGGAGAAACAAGGCACAAACTATTGTACATGCTGCTTAATACATGGACAAGGCCAGTTAAGTATGACAGAGTTTCTGGAAAATTGCGGTTTGACCACTCCTCCACCCACAATGTAGCCTAAATATTTGCCCCCTCTCAGCCCAAGAAGCATTTTTTGGATTGATCTGAAGTCTAGCCTCACAGAGTGAGTGTAGGACTACTAACACGTGCATCATGTGTTCCGTCCTTTTGCCAGAATAGATGACAATATCATTCAAATAGGTGGCATTGTAGGAATTGTGGGGTCAGAAGACTGTATCCACCAAATGGAAGGACACAATGATGCCAATGTCCACCAGGGGGGCTAAACATGCTTTTCTCCTTGGAGGATTACATTAAGGGAATTTGCCAGTACCCTTTTATCATGTCAACAATTCTTAGAAAGCCAACTTTCCCAAAGGCTAGAGGTGCTCACCCACTCATGGCATGGGGCAGACATCAAAACAAGAGACTTGTTTAAACTGACAAAAGTCATTGCAAAAGCTCTATCTCTTGTCTGGCTTTAGAATGAATACAATGGGGGATAGAACAGGGAGTAAAGTTCTCCTCTATTACACTTCTAGCACCCTTTTAATTTCAAGCTTCTCCTGATACATCTGTTTGAGAGTTTAATGAAAATCAACCTGAAGATTTTAAAAGTATCTTTTGGTATCAATGGCATTAATATCTGAATGAGGTGCCCCTGACCCTTCATGATGCACATTCCAAGCTGCCCATTGCACATTAGTCTCCTGATTTTCGACTTGTACACACAGAGCCAGAAGTTATTTGTTAAGATTGGGTCTGACAATGCTAAGTTAAAATCCTGCTGACTATAGCCCTGTAAAATAAGAAAGAACACACAGATAAAGATTTTGAGCAAGAGCCCTGTATAATGATTAAAAAAAGCTGCAATTAAATATTTGAATTCTGAGTAGCATCTTTTTAGACGCGAGTCCATGTACTAAACTGCCAAGACATGGAGATGCTGGGCTTTCTATGGTGTCCACAGCCGAAGAGGGGGGTTGGGGAAGTGGATGTGACATTAGGGGTTTTCGACATTTGGAGGTTCAAGTCTGCAGATGAAAGGGGACAATGATAATGCCCCCTCTACACTCTTGTTGGAACTACAATCAATACACCAGCCCTGAGAATGCCCCCTACTCATGTGTGTATGGCATATTTTATACTTTATATAAGCACCATTTATCTAAAGTCATATATAGTGCTGTTAAGGCAAGACAAAAAAATGAAAATAAGCAAAGAAAAGAAAACAAAAAGGACATTAATGAGCCTGAACTTGTGAATGCTGTGTTGAACGTATGTAATAATAAAGATTTCACAGGGCTGCATTGTCTGGGTACCAGAAGAAGTGAAGTTTCTGGGAGGAGTGCTCAGAATAATTCTTCCTGGTTTCACAACTGGAGAGGAAGGAGAGATAGTTAGTATCTACTGTTTCCCTGAAATCTTTGTCCAGTATTGCCTTGAAATCTGTCCCCATAAGGCTCACAACATAAATTTTGAAGTGACGGTGGACTGAGGAGTTTCGGACTACTACTGTTCAGTTCTAAATCTTCTCCAGTTTTCCTGCATTTTTTTGATTATAACTCCTACAGTATTCTTTGGGAGTGAAACTGAATGATTTCATTGTTAATCATAAGAATACTTGTCAATTAAGCCTAAAACTAAAGTAAAATAATACTTTTTCAGTCAGTTGAATTTTACCAGCTGGAAATTTCCATAAATTCAAACTCAGTAAAACAATAACAGTTTATCACATTAACTGTAAAGCTGATATCATTTTCATCCTTAAAAGATTCACTTAAATTCCAAAGACCATTTTTGAATGAAAAAGCATAATGGGACAGATGTTCTACTGGCTTTCAATCCAAAGCTTAAAAAGTTAATGGATAAGTCATTTCACTTTGTAGTATTCTGGGGATCTCAGATCTAAGCAGCTGCTGTGTATCTGTAATGGAAAGATCATATGAAATACTGATTTGATTCATCCATCCAGAAAGATAATATGTTTGTGTACAGAGTTTTTCTCTCTTATCCTAACATGTGCATGCAGCAAAATCATTAGTGTTAAATGAACACTTATGGGTTAAAAGTAACCCCTTAAAAGTATATATGCAAAGAAAGTTTTTCATATGTAGACTTTAACTGTTTATTTAAAACTGGCCAATTTGCTGCATACCAACTCAACAAGTAAACATTTTAACTGTTTTCTTTTACTAGACAATGATATTTTATTCGGTACACCAATCACCATTTTCAAGTCTGTCCTTGTGTTTCAAGATTTGCTAAAAAACCATTATGCTTTCCTCCATGCAGTTCATTGAATATTAAGCCATTAAAATCTCAGATCACACCCCTACTTTATATGGCACTAGTAGTTAAAGATAACCTCTCCAGTTTGTCTATTTGCATTTTCATCTACTTTTACTTATGCAAGGTACACTCTAGATAGATATCTCTGTGTAAATCAATCAAACTATATCTGAGAGACCAAAATGAATCCTAGTTTTACTATTAATGGATGCAATCTATAAGGACATTGTTCTTAGATTTGAGAGATAGATTGAATCAAAAACTTTTGAGGAATCCATGTGAATGTCTACATTGACTCTTTACTCAAAGTGGCTCGCTTTGCAGGCAGATTGGTTCCTATCAAAAATTGTACAGCTGTTACTTATAATCTCATCATTTAGATAATAAACAACCATATATTCATGCCAAATACTCAGGAGGTCCTGTGGTCATTATCCCTGAACCACTAGCTGTCAGCCTGGACAGTTTCCTCAGTATTTCTATTCCATACCTTTGGTTCTCCATACAGGTTACAGATTAATGGATGATTTTAAGAGTATTTTTGGTTTTATTTTTGTTCAGTCTCATTTTGTTGTGTTTAATACATTCACATATTTAAAGTTATTATTCTTCTTTAAAGAACTATTGAAATGTGCTTTATTCCTCCCCAGGGGCCTCATATATAAATGGCGCGTACGCACAGAAATGTTGTGTATGAACGTTTCCACGCTCAAATCACGATGTATAAAACCTAAACTTGGCGTAAAGCCACGCACATTTCCACGGTACCTCATACCCTGGCATACGCAAGTTCTCCACTCGGTTCTGCAGACTGGCGGCACCCAGTGTCAAAGCAGTGCTACTGTTCCTGTGTGGTTACCCTTTCTTTCTTAGATCCACACTCCTGACGCGGCTTTATAAATACACTGAAACTAACTGCATATTGTTTATTAGTGTAATGCATCTGATTGTAATTAACCTGTAACAATATAATGGTCCAGGGAATAACCAAAGTATTCCAAATACCATAACTGCTTTAGCGTTGTTACTCTCACTGCACCTTCTTTGTCTTCTTTCAGCTGCTCCCGTTAAGGGTTGCCACAGCGGATCATCTTTTTCCATATTACTCTCACTGCACCAATCTGAGTATTTATATCACTGTATCTGAGTTTGGAATCACAGCAGCAGCTGATCGGAAAGAGAATTATCGGGATACAGCATCAAGCACACGCTGCCTCAGCCATGGCAAAACGCTTCAGAGCCTTTCCTGTACAGACCTCACGGTTCAGAAACAGTTTCATCCCATGAACTTTAAACGCACTCAATCCATCATGTGCTCCTTGTAGAACTGTTTGTACTTATAAGTACAATTACCTCACTGTAAACTTGCACAACAGTTACAATATTGCACAACCTGCGCCACTTTATAAAGCGCGTATTTACATATGATGATGATATAATTTTTAAGATGAAATGCAGCAAAATATGTTGATTATATTATGCAGATAAAACTTTAACTTCATTTAAATAAGCTATATTGTTAATAATCAAACATGTGAGGACACTGTGCCGCAGCGCTGACTAGTTCACGGATTATTCTATACCTCATGCTTTATTTTTGCTGGGCTGGTGTGACACTGGTAGGATAGATAGAATAATTAAACACATATTATGAAGATATTTCAATGTTCTTTAAAAGTTTTGAAGAATCATTATTGTAAGCTTACAGATGGCTTAATATCTATTACAGAGCTGATTGTGTGGCGATTGGATATTTGGAGAAAGAAAAGTAAGGACAAGAATTGGAGGTTAGTATTTTTGAAAGAGACAGTACTGCTGCGATAAATTATTTCATTGAAGGTCACGCATGGTGCAGCAAGCATCTTGCGTGAGACATGAACAAGCACTTCGCTCACTGTGTTCCCATGTTTAATAACATGCTTTCATTCCTATCATCATGAAAAAGATATCCCGTATACATCTCAGTATTTTAATTATTCAAAGAGCTGTAATATTATGAATGTAATGGATTCTGTGTCCTGTCGGAGAAAGAGTTAGCCTGTTTAAGAAGCAGGTAGTGATTCACACACATAGAGCACATAGAAGATCAAATACGGAACAAAGCATTTAACGTGCTACTTTAGTTACGATGGGATTTGAGAAACTAGTACATTAAATGATTTTAAGATGAAGTTTATGATGTTCTACTTTAATGGCAAAATAAACTACGTGATTAAAGTGGAAATTTCGAGATTAAAGTTGACATTTCGTGCTTTTTTCCCCACTGTGTGCCTATTTTTTTTTGTCTCTACTCTAATAAGCTTTCATATGACACTCAGACGGTGGGCTACGACTCGCCTTTTCACTGCGACTTTGATATGTGACTTTTTTCTTATTTCGGGCACTGTGCGACTTTGTGAACTTGAGCTTTCGAGTTTGAACGACACTCTGTCACTCGATCAACTTCCTTTTGTTGATTATACCACTGTTTTAAACCAACAAATAGTACGTTTTTCCTTGCCTCCACTTGGTATTCGCTGAAATTCTTATATTTTCCCCTGTGCTTTTCCCATTGTCTTTTTACAGAAGGCTGAGCTTAAGAGCTATTTATATTGATTTGCATATTCAAAGAGGCGTAATTCTGGGAGGAGTTGTGGCGGGACAGCAGGCACGTGCACATGTGTTACTTTTCACGCTGATCGGGATTTATGTAGCGGAAGAACATGGAAGTTTGCGTACGCACAGATTGCTGCATCTGGATTTTTTTGTGTGTATGCACATTTCTGCTTTTGTGCTTATGTCATGTTATAGTGTGAGTTCTACACACAGTGTTATACATGAGGCCCCAGGAGATGGTAAAGCAAAACCTTTTAAATTGAACCAGCAACATTCATTTTTAAATGGTTAAAATTAAAATCAATCTTTTTCAAAAGTTATTGTAGTGACCTACCTATAAAAGGCTTAGAAAGGAAGAGACAGCATGACAAAGAAGTAATTTCAGCACAATTATTCATGACAGTGTAAGAAGAATACACAAGTGTGAAACAAAAATTAAGGAAATTGAACTGAAACTATTTGCAATCATCTATAAACCTCTCATTGTTGTGGCCCTGAGAGATGACCTAAAAAAAACTCACATATAGAATTCTCATATACAGAATTCTTCCTCCCCTGTGCTTGTACCTCACCTTTATACACCACATCTTTCTGTCATCCACTGAACTGTCCAGAAACCCCCTACTCCATATATAATTAAGTTTAATGTTTCAGAATTAACAAGACAGTAGAATTTACACCTTGGAAGAATGGGATTTAATGGAACTTGTTCTCGTGTGACTTAACACATTTTTGAAGATATTGCATCTTCTTCAAAATGTGATTATGTTCTCAACAAAATTCATGCTCCTGCTTATCTTTAAATCTTTCAAGTTACAGGATTTGCATCACAGAAAATATATGAATGTATCTTAAAGCTGTCTGACAAAGAAAAAAAAATTCCAACAGTGCATGTTCTTTGATTGGGTATCGACTTGCAGATAGAATAATTGTTTACAAATTATGTCATACAACACACAGTCTGGAAAAGGGACCTCCTTACAAGGATTGTAGATGCTGTAATGATGTGGTACCGTCATTGTGTTTTGTCAGAGCCCTGTGGGTTTTGGAGAAAGACATAGAGATGATAGGTAGTTTGAACATGTTTTTGGCAGTCAACATGTTTGTAATAAGTCAGAAATAATTATCCATTCAATTAATTTTTATCACACCTCATCAAACACAAATTAGAAATTCATGCTTAAATTTCCAGCTAAAATATAAAAATACAGAAATAGTTAAACCATATGTCATTTACTTACATGAAATTGCACATTACATTAAACACATAGAAAAAACACAGTAATTGAATTTTGATTAACATAACCAAATCATGGCACTATAACACAAAACTAAAGACTAAAATCAGATGGGCAGTCCTGGAAAGCGTGCAAGAGCTTAAAACCATTGAGTGCTTACCTGAAAGTACAATGTATACTATGTACCCATGAGGAAAGAAGAAATAGAAGAGAGACTCTCACCTGTTTGATGTTTTGTGTTTGTCATACCACAAGAGAATTGAAAAAGGAAATTAAGAGAGCAAAGACTGAAACTGAACTTGCCATACCTGGTGTGCAATTTAATTGGCTGTCAGCACAATGGTAATATCCACCCTTCATACCTGTCGAACACACTGTTCATATAGAGGAAACATCTGAGAACATGCAGCTGCTTCTAAAACACATTCAGTACTCAAGGTATACTGAAAATTGGAATATATGCAGCGATCTGAAGGTGGTTGCAATTTTACTTGGTCTGCAACTTTGATACACCAAGTACTATTGTTTTCTTTGTTAGTGGGACAGGTGAGCAAGAGATTCACATTATGTGATAAAGAACACTTGGCTTATCTTCAGTGTAGCTTGTTTTGCTACCACATACCTTTTGAATGGAGTATTGAAACTGGCCACATTCGTCTCAATATGGGTGCCATCATTGTTTTCTCTTCATGGCCAGGTGGTGTGAGAGAGAAGTAACATCAAGGTGACCAATTTTACACCATTCTTACCACAAAACACGAAGCAATGGTGGTCATGGTAAAGAATGGTCTCCAATTCAAAGCTAGTCATAAACATCATACTTCAGACCAATAGAATTAATATACCTGTCCCTTCCTGGTTAAGTTACCAAAGAAAGCATTCAGGTACAATTCATCCCTCAGTTGCTTTGTTTAGGCAATGTATGGCCTTCCTGCAGGGAGTGGCTTGTAGGCTCATTTAGGTCCAAGCACAGCCATCCTTGTCAAGCTGGTTTAATACATGCTCCACCCTCCCCTGCTATAAACTTTACACCCTAGGTCAGTCCTAAAGACATGAGGGGCTGGTTCAGTAAACATCAAAGCACCACTGATCTCATCAATAAAGTAAAACATTGGTGTGCTCCATACTCCAGGATCACTTCCGAGAGTTGTTTGAACCTGGTACAATCTATAGCATGCCTTAGAATAAGCCGGGCAAATGATGACACATGTACAGTGAGCAAGGGGTTGCTGCAAAGTGATTCAGTGATTTAATTTAAAACAAATAAACAGTGTCCAAAAGTGCAGTTCTTCAAATCTTAAATAATCCAATAAAATAAAGTTAGTGATGAAAGTTAGATTCAATAAATAAATCCAATAAGGCAAGGTTAAAATACAGACAGATGCTTGTTTAAAAAATCTATGAGCCCCATTGCCCCTTTCTAAAATCTGACATCTCCTCGGCTTTTCCCATCAGGACCTTGAAGCAAGAGGAGATACCCTCCAACAGGTGCAGTCCTTCTTTAAACCCAGGTTTGAGTTCCCAGTGCCAGTCCCATAGGACTCCTCTCCAAATCCGGCTTACATCTCCCTCAGTCAGTTCTTCATAGTCTGCCTGGGAGACACAGTATGATGGGACTGCTCCAATTACCCTGCACTGTTCGACAGAAGCGCCCCTTCTTTAGCGTTACTCTGAAGTGCAGGCCTGACACTTGTTTCCCCCATACTATTTGCCTCTTTTATTCCTGGCACAAACCCCTCACCATCCTGCTTCTTTCTTCCCCCTTCCGATCTTTATTTAGCCTATAATCTCTTCAATTCCAATTTCGCCATGCAAGTTAACTTTATACAACCAACAGGGTGCAGATGCTGTCTTCCACTTGCTCTGAGGTGTGAATGAAGGACTTGACTAACACACTCGCATTAAAGTCACACTTCACCATGTACCTCTTATCACAAACACTGTCTAATAAAACATTTGCTTCATCTAGCTTAAATAGAAAGACATAACAAATATTTATCAACTTATATGCTAGATATCACCCCCTCCACATGTATCTAATTACCATGAGTTGTTGTTAGGTGCTATCAAGTCAGTTCAGACTTATAGCAAACCTGTGTACAACAGAGTGAAACATTGTTCGATCCTGAGCCATCCTCACCATTTCTTCCATGTTTGAACCCATTGTTCCAGCCACTGTGTCAATCCACCTTGGGCTGGGCCTTCCTCTCTTCTGCTTTCCTTCTACTTTACCAAACATGATGTCCTTTTCCAGAGATTGCTCCCTCCTGATGTGGTAGAAGTTTAACATCTTATTAAAGAAAGAAACATCCTCTAACAGTACAAGTCAGTAATCAGGCAGGAGAAAAGCTGTTCATTGCATCTTTTATTTACTCCTCAGCAAAATGCCAAATAAACAAAGAACAGGGTTTAATTTTATAAACTGTTGAATTGACGTGCATTGTCAATCAATGCATACATTTTACTGTGGTTAATATTTTAAATGTGAAACAGAATGTTGATGTTTGACTACATAGCTGATAATAGGGTTTAGCTTTATTTTTTATAATTTGATGCTCTAATTAAATATTCTGGACACTTGAAATGTATGAGTCAATTTAATTAGTAAAATATTAGCTTAAAGAAAAATAGCTTAAAAATGACTATTGAATCTGTTTAGCTTTGATATTAGTTATTGAGAGGTAATAGATGTATTTTAGGAAGACAATTGTAACCTTAGATGAAGTGAAAAATGAATTTATTTTCCAAATAATTTAAATTCCAAGGCTGCACATATTTGAACAATGTTCTGTAATTAGAGCAATTGGCAAAGGGAATGTGGAGCTTAACTGTTTATTTATATTGAAATTTATCAGTCCAGAGTGTGGAATCTGCTTGTTATGCTGACTGCAAGATGTTCTCTGGAGGACACTGGTATTAAATTACATTTATTATGAAAAGGGTATCGAGAATGTCTGTCTAGGCTCCAATTCAAGACTGGAATAAGAAGGGAAAGTAAATACTATTTTCTACAGGGACTTCCACAGAACACAACTGTTTAACTAATAACCTTCATACCTACTTTCTCTTTTCTTTTGTTTGATTTGCCACTCCTGGACATATTTGTGTTCTCTATAGGAGAACTATAACATTCGGCTCTTGCCAAGTTGAAATATTTAACGGGATACCCTCTCGCTCCATATTCACTCTAAGGGGGGAAAGATTGGCATATCTAGTTTGCAAAATTATTTTCATTACAGCAAAGATTATGTGCGAATAGTTTGAATATTTTGAGACAATTGAATGCTTTTCCTTTGGTATGTATGTATATTAAGATTAACTTTAATTTATGAGTGGCATGGTGGTGCACTGGGTAGTGCTGCTGCCTAGCAGTTAGGAGACCCGGGTCCTCCCTGTGTGGAGTTTGCATTTTCTCCCCATGTCTGCGTGGGTTTCCTCCGGGTACTCTGGTTTCCTCCCACAGTCCAAAGACATGCAGGTTAGGTGTATTGGCGATTCTAAATTGTCCCTAGTGTGTGGGTGTGTGTGTGTGTGTGTGCGTGCGCGCCCTGCCCGGGGTTTGTTTCCTGCCTTGCGTCCTGTGCTGGCTGGGATTGGCTCCAGCAGACCCCCATGACCCTGTAGTTAGGATATAGCGGGTTGGATAATGAATGGATGGACTTTAATTTATATTGTGGTGATTTACTTGTTATGATGAATATGCTTTTAATTGAGTGGAGTCCACAACAATGGCCAAACCAGATTCAACAATTGAGGAAATTTTTTCTTGAGGTACAGTATCTATTTTTGAACATAATGGATACAATGAATAAAAACTTGAGCATTGCACTTGCCACCTGTAGAATTTATTTTTGGCCATTAAAAACAAATTGACCAAGAGATAAGCAGAGACTAGATAAAATAACTAGCATTATTTTTGGTAAGGGGTACCCCCAACAAAACAGGCCTAACACTGTTTTTGGGATCCATAAGTAATTCTTAAAAATTACAAATGAAGTATTGCAATACTTACTAATATGGAACAAAACTTTTAAGTCTTTGCACCTGCAGGTAAAAGCTGTTTTTCCTAGCATGTTGTTTATGATATCACTTGAATTTGAACCTGGAGACTGAGCTGTGTCAAAGGTCTGCCGACAAATTAATCATCTGACTCCTAAGGAGAAACAAGCCATACTAGAAAGGGGATCAAGCCGTGGACCAAGCCATCAACCAATTGACTACTGGACAACATACTCAAATTCCAGTCCAAGGGATCACAGATTCCTGCTGCTAACACTGTACAGGTGACCATTGATGCCAAAAGACCGTTGTGTGTCCAGAATCGTTGAGGGCAGCCTGCATGGTATCCAGACCAGAGTCTCATTCATTAGATCAACAGTTCCAGATTGATATCCTTTGGTTTGGGTTATTGGACCCCAAGGCCCAATTCACACTTATATTGTGCAGGGTTGTATGTTCTTTGCCAGAGCCCACTTTAACTAAAGTTCATATTCATTATAGGTTCATTTTACAAACTATTGAATTTACATACAATGTCAGTCAATGCATACATTTTACTGTGGTTGGTTCATTGGTTTACACCCAAATGATTTATATACAGTAAAATAAAAGTCTGTTATATTATATTCTGGTTCTTCTTATACCTTTGAGTTGCGCCACCACCCTTGAAATTTCTGTGCATATGACAACTGTCCATTCTTGTTTATAGGACATCTGCTGATTTCTTAGTCATCTCTTAGTTACCCTTCAGTACATTTTGTATATTACATCAACTTTTCTTCTGGTACATTCTTTATTTACTTGACCATCTCAGTATTTTTCCTAAACCAATTCTTATATTTCAGTGAACATTTTGTTGTTCAAATGACCTTTATCTGGCTTCCTGGTGTGCCTGAACAGGTTTCTGACATTTATTAACCCTTTATGCTATTTCTTTAAGATGAACGCTATGTTACCCTAAAATTATTCTTCCACACTGAAAAAAATGTTCAAAGAACATGAGCCATAATTTCTCCATCCTCTCCTCTAATAAGCATTCTTGTTGAACTTCCTCCAACAGAGATCTCTTTGTTCTTTTGATGATCTATGGTATGTTCAACATTCTTCATCAGCACCATAACTCAAAAGCATCAATTCTTCGTTGATTTTCCTTATTCATTGTCCAGCTTTTGCACCCATATGAGGCGATTGAAAATAACATTGCTTGGATCAGACTCACTTTAGTCCTTAAAGACACATCTTTGCTTTTTAACACTTTGGAAAGGTTGTTCAGATCAGATTTTCCCAGAGGAATATGTTATCTGATTTCCTGACTGCAATTTCTATGGACATTGATTGTGGATCCAAGTAGAGTGAAATCGTTCACAACTTCAACCTGTTCTCTGTCTATCGTGACGTTGCATGCTGATCCATTTGTGAGGATTTTTGTCTTCTTTATGTTCAGATATAATCCTTATTGCAGACTGTGCTCTTTGATCTTCATCAGTAGATGCTTCAAGTCCTCTTCATTATCATCAAGCAGAGTTGTATCATCTGCATATCTCACGTTGTTGATCAGTCTTCCTCCAATCCTGATGCTATGTTCTTCTTTGTATAGTCAGCTTCTTGGATGATTTGCTCAGCATACAAACTAAATAAATATGGCGAAATAATACAACCTTTGGCGCACACCATTCCCAACTTTAAACCATACAGTATTCCCTTGTTCTGTCCGAGCAACTACCTCTTGGTTCACGTATAGGTTCCACTTAAGGTTGATTAGATGTTTTGGGATTCCCATTCTTTGCAAAATTATCCATAACTTGTTGTTATCCACACAGTCGAATGCCTTTGCATAGTCAATGAAGCACAGGTAGACTTCCACTATTCTCTGCTTTCAGTCAAGATCCATCTCATGTCAGCAATGATATCTTTTGTTCCACGTCCTTTTCTGAATCCCACTTACACATCTGGTAGCTCTCAGTCGATGTATAGCTCCAGCTGCCTTTGAATTATCTTAAGCAGGAATTTGTGTGAGGTATCAGTGCTATTGTTTGGTAATTCCCACATTCTGTTTGATCACCTTTCTTTGTAATGGGCACAGATGTTGATCTTTTCCAGTCGGTAGGCCAGGTAACTGTTTTCCAGATTTCTTGGCATAGATGAATGAGTGCTTTTACAGCTGCATCCATTTGTTGAAACATTTCAATTGATATTCCATGAATTCCTGGAGCCTTTTTTTTTTGGCAATACCTTCAGCATGGATTGACTTCCTTCTTCAGTACCATCGGCTTTTGATCATATACTACCTCCTGGAATGGTTGAGCATCATCCAGTTTTTCCTGGTACAGTCACTCTGTGTACTACCTCCATCTTCTTTTGATTCCTACTGCGTCTTTTAATGTTTCACCTGTAGAATCCTTCAATGTTACAACTTGAGGCATGAATTTCTTCTTCACTTCTTTCAGCTTGAGAAATGAAGACCATGTTTCTTTCTTTCTGGTTTTCCAAATTCTGGTCTTTGCACATTTCATTGTAATACTTTTCTTTGTCTTCACTAGCTGCTCTTTGAAATTTTCTGTTCAGCTCCACCACCTCCTCACTTCTCTTTGCTTTGGCTTTTCTACATTCAAGAGCAATTTCCAGGGTCCCTCCAACATCCACTTTGGTCTTCTTTTCCTTTCTTGTCTTCTTAGTGACATTTTACTTTCTGTGTGTATGCCATTCCACAGTTCATCTGACATTTGAATCGTTTGTGTTCAATGCATCAAATCTATTTTGGAGACGGTCTCTAAATGCAGGTGGTATATGTTTGAGATTGTACTTTGGCTCTTGTGGCATTGCTTTAATATTCCTTAACTTCAGCTTAAACTTGCATATGAGCAGTTGATGATATATTCCACAGTTGGTTTCCTTTTTGTTCTCACTTTCAAAATTGAAATTCTCCATTGTCTCCTAGCACAGGTGTAGTCAATCTGGTTTCTGTGCATTCCATCCAGTGAGATTCATGTGTACAGGCTCCATCTATATTGATGGAAAAAGGTTTTTGTAAATGAATAAGTCATTGGTTTTGCAAAATTCAATCATGTGTTTACTAGCGTTATTCCTATTTCCATCACTGTATTTCCCAACTATCCATCCTTCTTCCTTGTCTTCCACTTTTGCGTTCCAATCACCAGTAGTTATTAATACGTCTTGACAGCAGATTTGGTCAATTTTAGCATGCAGAAGTTGGTAAAAATCTTCAGTTTCCTCATCTGTAACCTTAGTGATTGCTGCATACATTTGTGTAATATTTGTTTCAATCAAATCAACACTGATGCTCCACTGTGAGATTGT
Organism: Erpetoichthys calabaricus; assembly: GCF_900747795.2. Classification (NCBI taxonomy): domain Eukaryota; kingdom Metazoa; phylum Chordata; class Cladistia; order Polypteriformes; family Polypteridae; genus Erpetoichthys; species Erpetoichthys calabaricus. The sequence continues at coordinate 125,077,747 of NC_041396.2, forward strand.
ACCGCTGCTGAGCAATGTGCTGTAGTGAGATTTCTATGAGTAGAGGGAGTGAAACCTGCTGAAATTCATGGAAGGATGCCTCACAACAACAAGAATTAAATTAATACAAAAAGGGTCAATTAGCAAAGCATTCTCCAGTTACTATTGTTTTTAATATTGTGAAAATCATTATGATTGGAAGTTACCACGTCTCATTAATAGTTTGCTTCTATTTGGTGAAAAGCAATGACATTGATATTGGTCTGTTCTCACTTTTCAGCAAGAAATAAAACACCATTATCTTTGACAAAACTAGCAAGGAGTTTTGTGTTTATATTGAACTTTGATTTTTTAAAATTCATTTTATATTTGTAGATCTGTACTATAGATTCTGTGGCTCAGACACACATTAACATATACATTAACTCTGCAATAATACTGCTCACTTAACTAAGGAATATGAAAATGCAAGAAATTTCGGTAACACTTTACATTGTGTTCATAATTACACTGTAACTACAATGTAATTACCTGTATAAGTACAGTGTAACTATGAATTATTACTCTGTACTTACTGTGTAATACAAAGTAATGTTATAGTTAATTACTCAGTTGTCATTTTTATTCCACATTTTTTATAATTGCAATGTAACAATTTATCACAGATCCAAAAACAAGTGTACTTACATAGTTACATTGTATCTGTACTTTCAAAATGTAATAAAAACATCAGGGTATGTAACTACAATTATGTAACAGATGTTCCATGGTCTGGGCAATTTTAATGGAGAATTGCAGTGATAACTGCATAGGTTTTCCATGATATTTCAAGATCTATTTTAAATGGTGAAACACCTTTGCAAAATGGTTAACGCTTTTGCTTCACAGATCCATTATCCTGAGATGGAATTCTGTCTGGAGATATGTGTGTAAAATTTGTACGTTCTGCCCATGTCTCCCTATGTCTTCTTCATGGGTTTTACTGCCACACCCCAGGGACATGTAGGTTGGGTTACATGGCCATATGTGTGAGAGCGTGAGTGCTGGTATATCTGTCAGTGGGCCTTGCAATGGGATGGCTCCCCATCCTGGGCTGTTTCCTGCCTTGTGCCTGTTGATGCTTGGAATAGCTCTACAACCCTGTGTACCTTGATTGAATGATGCAAGTTTGGCAGTATTATGTTAGGGATGGGTATTAGAGTAGCCCAAAAAATTCAACAATAAATAGTGTAACACAACTACAAGAATATGACAAATGCAAGGCAAGGAGGTGCCCCTCTAGATTTTGCATTTTTAGGCAATAAACACATCTTTTGGAATTGATTGTACCAGCAGGATCAGTGACCATAATATAATTTCTCCCAGTCTTTTGCCAGTATTACAGTGGAAACGTACAGTATATTAGGGTCCATAAGAAATCATCAGCCATTTGATTTATGAATTTGTTACTTCTTGAAATGCCATTAACAAAGCACACAATCCAAAAGGCCCATAACCTTACATACCGTTGGAGTGGCCATCATTTCTCATGGACTGCTCAGAAACCTCACCAATTTCAGTAACAGTTACTAATCTTGTGACATTTTATAGCAGTGGTCAGAACGAACTACACACTCTAGTGGAATGAGTGGTGGAAAACTATTTACATGTTTAAGTTACCAGTAATCGTTCATGATGCACTAAGTAACAAAAGATGTTACGGGACATATAATGAATGCCTGCCTGTGCGGTATCTAACTGCAGTACATAAGCTAGGATGTACTAAGCCAGCGGTTCTCAAACTGTGGGGTATGCCAAAAAAGGGGGGTGCGAATGTTGCCATATGTGGCATAATTTTCCTATTCGTAGGAATTTTTAAACTTGTAGCAGTGTATCGGCAGCAAAAAAATATAGGAATAAATTTTATTAGGGTTTCAAAAAAACATTAGGGGGGCGCGATTAAAACTGTTATGAAAACTTGGGTCACAAATACTTAAAGTTTAAGAAACGCTGCACTAAGCAAATGATTACTCAGGGGTTTTTGGAGATGGCTGCAACATATTTGCAAGCAAATAAATGTCTGATATTTTTCAAGTATTTTTGGTTAGTTATCTCAAATGTCAATACAAATCCAGGTGAAACGCCTTACTTGTAAAATGTAACACCTTTGGGAACAGAATGTAATTGCCATGTATTTATATTAAATTATATTATATTACGGTCACTGATCCTGCTGGTACAATCGCTTCCAGTAGACGAGTTTATTGCTGAAAAATGCAAAATCTAGATGGGCACCTCCTTGCCATGTTTTGCTTAAACAAGCATTTGTCACATTCTTGTAGTTGTGTTACACTATTTATTGTTTAATTTTTTTGGGCTATTATTATACCCATCCCTAACATAACACTGCCAAACTTGCATCATTCAATCAAGGTACACAGGGCCGCAGATCTACTGTATTCCAAGCATCACCGGGCACAAGACAGGAAACAGCCCAGGATGGGGAGCCATCCCATTGCAAGGCCCACTGACAAACATACCAGCACTCACGCTCTCACACATATGGCCAAGCAACCCAACCTACATGTATCTGGGATGTGGCAGTAAAACAAATGAAAAAGACATAGGGAGACATGGGTAGAACGTACAAATTTTACACACATATCTCCAGACAGAATTCCATCTCAGGATAATGGATCCGTAAGGCAAAAGCTTTAACCATTTGCAAAGGTGTTTTCACCATTTAAAAAAGATCTTGAAATATTATCAAAAACCTATGCAGTTATCACTTCTCCATTAAAATTGCCCAGACCATGGAACATCTGTTATATACAGTTAGGTCCATAAATATTTGGACAGAGACAACTTTTTTCTAATTTTGGTTCTGTACATTACCACAATGAATTTTAAATGAAACACCTCAGATTCAGTTGAAGTGCAGACTTTCAGCTTTAATTCAGTGGGGTGAACAAAACGATTGCATAAAATATGAGGCAACTAAAGCATTTTTTTTAACACAATCCCTTCATTTCAGGGGCTCAAAAGTAATTGACAAATTAAATAACTGGAAATAAAATGTTCATTTCTAATACTTGGTTTGAAAACCTTTGCCTTGCAATGACAGCCTGAAGTCTTGAACTCATGGACATCACCAGTTGCTGGGTTTCCTCCTTTTTAATGCTCTGCCAGGCCTTCATTGCAGCGGCTTTAAGTTGCTTTTTGTTTTGTGGGCCTTTCTGGTCCGAAGTTTAGTCTTCAACAAGTGAAAATGCATGCTCAATTGGGTTATGATCAGGTGACTGACTTGGCCATTCAAGAATTTTCCACCTCTTTGCTTTAATAAACTCCTGGGTTCCTTTGGCTGTATGTTTTGGGTCCATTGTCCATCTGTATCATGAAACGTCGCCCAATCAATTTGACTGCATTAGCTGGATTTGAACAGACAGTATGTCTCTGAACACCTCAGAATTCATTCGGCTGCTTCTGTCCTGTGTCACATCATCAATAAACACGAGTGTCCCAGTGCCACTGGCTGCCATGCACGCCCAAGCCATCACACTGCCTCCACCGTGTTTTACAGATGATGTGGTATGCTTTGGATAATGAGCTGTTCCACGCCTATCTCCATACTTTTTCCTTTGCCATCATTCTGGTAGAGGTTTAATCTTGGTTTCCATCTGTCCAAAGAATGTTTTTCCAGAACTGTGCTGGCCTTTTTTAGATGTTCTTTAGCAAATTCTAATCTAAGCCTTTCTCATTCTTGAGGCTTATGAGTGGCTTGCAAAATGCAGTGCACCCTCTGTATTTACTTTCATGCAGTCTTCTCTTTATGGTAGACTTGGATATCGATACGCCTACCCCTGGAGAGTGTTGTTCACTTTGTTGGCTGTTGTGAAGGGGTTTCTCTTCACCATGGAAATGATCTGCGATCATCCTCCACTGTTGTCTTCCGTGGACATCCAGGTCTTTTTGAGTTGCTCGAGTTCACCAGTGCTTGCTTTCTTTCTCAGGATGTACCAAACTGTAGATTTTGCCACTCGTAATATTGTAGCAATTTCTCAGATGGGTTTTTATGTTGCGCAGCTTAAAGGATGGCTTCTGCATGGAGAGCTCCTTTGACCGCATGTTGTCTGTTCACAGCAAAATCTTCCACATGCAAGCACCACACCTCAAATCAACTCCAGGCCTTTTATCCGCTTAATTGATAATGACATAACAACGACTTGCCCACACACCTGCCCATGAAATAGCCTTTGAGTCAATTGTCAGATTACTTTTGAGCCCCTGAATATGAAGGGATTGTGTTAAAAAAATGCTTTAGTTGCCCTCACATTTTTATGCAATCATTAGTTCACCCCACTCAATTAAAGCTGAAAGTCTGCACTTCAACTGCATCTGAGTTGTTTCATTTAAAATTCATTGTGGTAATGTATAGAACCAAAATTAGAAAAAAGTTGTCTCTGTCCAAATATTTATGGACCTAACTGTAGTTGTAGTTACATACCCTAATGTTTTTATTACATTTTGAAAGTACAGATACAATGTAACTATGTAAGTACACTTGTTTTTGGATCTGTGATAAATTGTTACATTGCAATTATAAAAAATGTGGAATAACAATGACAACTGAGTAATTAACTATAACATTACTTTGTATTACACAGTAAGTACAGAGTAATAACTCATTAGTTACACTGTACTTATACAGGTAATTACATTGTAGTTACAGTGTCCAATGTAAAGTGTTACCGAAATTTCATATGTATGCCAATTCACATGGCAATAAAAACTGGGAAGACATGCAAAGAAAGAAATCACTGAAGGAGCTGATGTACAGCAATACACAACAAACTGCAAAGTAGCATCAATATCAGTAGCACAGGAATAAATAAGTAAAATAAACAGCATTGTAAGCTTATCTAAAGTGCAAAAAAGAAATGTGCATTTTCAAAGCAACAAGTGAAACATTTAATGTCAGCCAGAAATATGCATCTGTATTCCATAGCCATTTATTTTGAATCACAAACAAGAACTAGCAGTGAAGCAAGGCAATGCCTCAGTTATCTAGTATCATTTACCTTAACATCCAGTGACTGGCTCCAGGGCTATGACATACAAATTTTAAAAAAGCTAACTGTTAATGAGATTTAAATTAATATTCCAAGAATGATGATATTGATCAACATGGCAGTTAAATGTAATCCTGAAAGCAGAAAAAAAGCTGAATCAATAAGCTAGTCATCTCTTCCAGTAAAAGGTGAATCATTCTCACTGATGGCACTCATTCCATGACATTGGAGGGAGGATCCATAGAAGTGTATCTTCTGTTCTATGACCTGATGAACAGAGTGAATAAAGAGGGCCATAAAACACATAAAAATGAATGAGATCACAAAGTCTATATAGAAAAATCTCACATTAAAGTTAGCAATTATTTAAATATTTAAAATGTAAGTACATTTATGACAATGTTAGGATATCAAATAATGGACTTCTTGAGAAATATTGTTCAGTTTAGCTTGTATATGTTTGCAGATTATGACAAAGAAGATAACTGTCCATACTTTAAAATACAATACCCCCGTATTTCCCTGTCTAGATTTTTCACACTATCTACTAATAGTGAAAATAGGTCTAAGATAAAGTGATCCACAAACCATTAGTGCTTCTTGTCACAGATGGGGCCTCATATGTAATTACTGGTGTCCCCCATAGTACTACTTCTCCGGTTCACAATATACATTGTAACATTAACCACCAAAAAAGCTAGTAAAAAATGGGTGCCTTGAAAGATAGAAGAAGTTAATTAAGCATAGCATGAAATATCACTACAGAAGCTCCATCAGCCTGGTGTTGAGTATCTTCGGCTGAAACCTTGGGATCCAAAAGTCACTATTAAAACCCACAGCCAGTAAAACAGTTTTAGAAAGTTTAGAAACTTAATAAAATCACAGACTGATGAATACCTTATCAAAGAAATCTATCCATCCATCCATTTTCCACCCGCTGAATCTGAACACAGGGTCACAGGGGTCTGCTGGAGCCCAATCCCAGCCAACACAGGGCACAAGGCAGGGACCAATCCCAGACAGGGTGCCAACCCATCGCAGGACACACACAAAACACACACTAGGGCCAATTTAGAATCGCCAATCCACCTAACCTGCATGTCTTTGGACTGTGGGAGGAAACCCACGCAGACATGGGGAGAACATGCAAACTCCATGCAGGAAGAACCCGGGAAGCGAACCCGGGTTCCCTAACTGCGAGGCAGCAGTGCTACCACTGCGCCACCGTGCCACCCTTTATCAAAGAAATGAAACAGTGAATATTTCTGTATGGTAGTCAGTTTGACTGCAAGAATTATTTGATTTATCTATAGCCAGCCAAAGATTTCATGTAAAAATGCTTTGAAACATTTGTGTGATTTATGAGATGGAAATGGTAATTGTCAAAAATTTCTGTTCTTTTTTGGAAACTTTCATTTTTTTTGTTGAAACTTGAAATTTTGTATAAAAAAGCTGTAGTAGAAGTGTTTTTCAGTAAAACAGTAAAAATCATGCACTTATACATAAATTTGGAGTAATGCATTTTAATCACACACCTTCATACAAACTGTCAAAATTATAACACATACATGCAGCTTTCTATAATGTGCAATATAATTTTCAAAAACTAAAACAACCACATTTCCTCTTGGGCATTCGTATTAAGACAATAGGTATTTCAAGGCTAAACACCAATGAATGAGAAATGTAGTGCTGCCACTTGTGTATCACTCAGAAATTGGTCTAAACATTAAAGTTCTGCTATGAAACTATTATTTATATGTTGCAGCATGTGGTGCCCTGTGGAATGGCACCATTGTACAGTTTCGAACTCTGGGCACCTGGAGCAGTAACCAAATGACCAAATGATGATTTGAGACACAGAATTCTAGTTTATTCCAGACGTGCCAATAACTATTTACAGCAATGTTTCTGCCAATATATACAGTTAACAATGCAAGAACTTTAACAAAAAACCTGAAAAAATAAGTTCAGCTGCTATATACTGTATTATAGTGACTTCAAAGCAAAAGTGAAAAGTGATGAGAAAAAATCTAACAAAAATAGACAAAAGCCTTTTGTTCCTTCATCTTTATGATTCATCTTCTTCTTCTCTTTCAGACAGTTCACAAAGGATGGACAGAAAATTAATCAAAAATGAAAAGTGAAAAAATTATGCACAAAGACAATGATGAAAAAATGAGCATCCGCAAACACAGATTACTTCCATCCAAATATATATATAAATCAGAAGTAAACCTTCTCTTTAATATATATAAACTTAAATTAAATAAAAAACACTCTGCTCTACCTGCTCAGCAGTAAAGAGGTGACTGCAAACCACAGAACTGGTCAAAATCAAAAAGTTGACTACATCAAGTTCTGTATGGACATTGTAGTTCCAGTAAGAACTGTACGCTGCTATGCTAACAACAAGCCATGGATTACAAGTGACATCAAGGGCCTTTTGAGCCAGAAGAAAAGGGCTTTTAAAGGCGGTGATGAGCATTAGCTCAAGCACGTGCAGAAGGAACTCAGAGTCCAGCTCAGGGCGGCGAAGGAGCAGTACAAGAGAAAGCTGGAGCAGAAGTTGCACAATAACATCATGAAGGAAGTGTGGGATGAGATGAAGATCATCACTGGCTGCAGCTCGAAGTGGGGGTGTCACCATCGAGAGAGACGTGAAGAGAGCAAACCAAATGAACAACTTCTTTAATAGGTTTGACCACCCTAACCCACTCTCACCTCGGAGTACTGCACCATCCACCCATCCTTCTGCTGATACCAGCATAGGAGAAAGTTTACCCCAACCCACAATTACAGCAGCACAGGTGAGCAGAGAGCTGAAGAAACTTTGTGCCAGCAAAGCAGTGGGTCCAGATGGAGTATCGCCACGACTGCTGAAGGTCTGTCCGTCAGAGCTGGGGAGTCCTCTACAGTGCATCTTCAGCCTGAGCCTGGAACAGGGGAGAGTCACGAGGCTTTGAAAAACATCTTGCATCACCCCAGTCTCAAAGGTTTCACGTCCTAGTGATCTGAACGACTTCCGGCCTGTCGCACTGACGTCACATGTGATGAAGACCCATGCAGAGGCTGCTGCTTCACCACCTGAGGCCACAGGTCCAACACGCCCTCGACCCTCTGCAGTTCGCATACCAGGAGAAGGTGGGAGTGGAGGATGCCATCATCTATATGCTACATCGATCACTCTCCCACTTGGACAGAGGCAGTGGCGCTGTAAGAATTATGTTTCTAGACTTCTCTAGCGCCTTCAACACCATCCAATCTCTGCTCCTTAGGGACAAGCTGACAGAGATGGGAGTAGATTCATACCTAGTGGCATGGATCGTGGACTATCTTACAAACAGACCTCAGTATGTGCGTCTCAGGAACTGCAGGTCTGACATTGTGGTCAGCAACACAGGAGTGCCGCAGGGGACTGTACTTTCTCCGGTCCTGTTCAGCCTATATACATCGGACTTCCATTACAACTCGGAGTCCTGCCACATGCAAAAGTTCGCTGATGACACTGCTATCGTGGGCTGCATCAGGAGTGGGCAGGAGGAGGAGTATAGGAACCTCATCAAGGACATTGTTAAATGGTGCGACTCAAACCACCTACACCCTGAACACCAGCAAAACCAAGGAGCTGGTGGTGGATTTTAGGAGGCCCAGGACCCCTCATGGACCCCGTGATCGTCAGAGGTGACTGTGTGGAGAGGGTGCAGACCTATAAATACCTGGGAGTGAAGCTGGATGATAAATTGGACTGGACTGCCAATACTGATTCTCTGTGCAAGAGAGGACAGAGCCGACTATACTTCCTTAGAAGACTGGCGTCCTTCAACATCTGCAATAAGATGCTGCAGATGTTCTATCAGACGGTTGTGGCAAGCGCCCTCTTCTATGCGGTTGTGTGCTGGGGAGGCAGCATTAAGAAGAAGGACGCCTCACGCCTGGACAAACTGGTGAGGAAGGCTGGCTGTATTGTAGGCATGGAGCTGGACAGTTTTGACATCTGTGGCGGAGCGACGGGCGCCTCAGCAGGCTCCTGTCAATGATGGAGAATCCACTGCATCCACTAAACAGTGTCATCTCCAGACAGAGGAGCAGCTTCAGCGACAGACTGCTGTCACTGTCCTGCTCCACTGACAGACTGAGGAGATTGTTCCTCCCCCAAACTATGCAACTCTTCAATTCCACCCGGGGGGGTAAACGTTAACAATATTCAAAGTTATTGTCTGTTTTTACCTGCATTTTTATTACTCTTTAATTTAATATTGTTTTTTGTATCAGTATACTGCTGCTGGAGTATGTGAATTTCCCCTTGGGATTTCCCCTTCCTCCAGCCATAATCCAAAGGAGCACCTTTGGGATATGGTGGAATGGCAGATTCACATCATGAATGTGCAGCCGACAAATCTGCAGCAACTACCACGTCAATATGGACCAACATCTCTGAGGAATGTTTCCAGCATCTTGTTGAATCTATGCCACAAAGAATTACAGCAGTTCCAAAGGCAAAAGGGGGTCCAACCCAGTATTAGCAAGATCTACCTAATAAATTGGTAGATCAATTCACCTTAATCTATCAACAGGGCATTCTTAATCGTAATCTTAAATGTATCAAATGTATTTACTCTTTATTACAGGGTGGTAATTTCCTATACAAGCATCCAATAATGGCTGAAAATTTATATTTTTGGATATAGAAGATTGAAAATAGGGAGGAACCCCAAAAATGTTGATGTCTTGCATAACTAAATATCAAGACAAATCAAAGGGTATATAATATGTGGAGTTTTTCTTATACCTGGAGTGAATCAGAAGCTGCTGGACAAAAAAAAATGATTTTAGCATTCATAAGTAATTCTTGTAAACACAAGAGAAAACACAAAAGAAAGTTAAGTGTTTAAACTGTAATGTCAGAAAATGTTGGGGCACTGTAGTAATCCCCATATGGCCCAAAAGAACAGAAAAATACAATTGCAAAAATAAACTGTCATGTTCAAACATGAGCCTTCTTCAGACTGCCCTAAGAAAGTGTTGGAGCCGATTATGACATCTACACACCAGAAGGGGTGGGTTCAGGAGGTTGAAAACCAGATGTGATGTCAGAGATGGAGGAGCTGCCATTCATCCTTTCTGCAGATAGGAGAAGACAGAAGACATTAGACAACAGCGCCACCCTCTAGCTCGGAGTATAACAGTTATTAAATGAACCCTAAGATTGTCTCCCAAATGCACAAAAGCTGTTGCAAAAAACGCAAATTTATAAATTTTGTTTTAATGTAGAATACTATCACAGTTTCCTGAATGTGAAATAATACAAGAAAAAAAAATCTGACCAATCAAATAATTAGATCACTTAAATATAGCCTGACCCGCTGATTTGTGGAATTTGCTGGAATAAAACCTGCAGCTAAAGTGGTACTCCAGGACTGAACTTGAGAATCTTTTCAGGGTTTAGGTTCCAAAAATAAAAAAGCTAGTTACTATAAGTGCACATTATTTATACACTACCAAAATTCAACTCACTAGCATAAGTTCTTTTAATTTACAGTCTATGATAATAGCATAATCCTTCCTATATATTATAAATAAAGGAAAGAAACACAGATAAATGGTGCACTTTCAGGCAAACACCATATATTGTGTGATTAACATAATAAACAGGAGTTGACATGTTGTGAGTGCAACACCTTTCCAAGCAAGTGTTTCCATTCAGACTGAAGGTGGTGGCGCTGCTGTTCATAAAGGTTTTGAGGCGGAAGGGGCGAGTGCAGGAACTCATGAGCCAGAAATGATGTCATATGCCCTTGATTTGTTGGTTTCTAGATCTGCAGAGGGAAACAGAGGAGAAGTTTTATAGGCAGTACCAGCCCATGGTCCATGGGGGAATTACAAGTTGACAAGCCCTAAAGTTGCCGGCTGGGCACATGTGACAGTACTGTGTCAAGTGACATGATACAGCAGCCTGAAAGTGTATATTTATTTTATATATATTTTTCTTTTGCTTTTGTTAAATCAATTGATAATTTAAATACCAAACAGCAGATCTAATTATTTATTACCCTAAGTATTTTTATCAATGCAGTACAAAATGCAGTAGAAAAGGGCACCACTTTTTACCTGTGTTGTGATTTGAAATTTTGCATACAAGTTGATAAATATTTTGTATGTCTTTATTTGTAACTTAGACAAAGCAATGCAATATTATTGTTACGTTATAGATAATAACAGCAATGGTTTGATGGTTTAAGAACCCCTTCCCCCCTTTTAGGAATTAGTCTCTTTGTAATTTTATGACAGGGTTGGGGGAAGTGCCTCAAACAAGTTTGACCAATATTTCTCTGCTAAAGTCTCTCACTCAACCCCCACAGGAAAGCCAGGCTGCCTAACTGCCAAGCATTAGCTTAACACATGGTTTGGAGGGCAGGTGTGAAGGTATTCTGTCCCCCCATTGGTCTGAAGTATGGCTGTTTGGAACTGGCTTGTATCAAAAGCCTTTAAGAACCACAACGCCCTATTGGCTCTAGGGGTTGGACAGAAAACCTATAAATTTGCTTGCTTTACCTTGCTCTCTCTCTCTCTCTCTCTCTCTTACCAAACTGATGAAAGACCATCTCACACCATGAACTGAAAAGGACAACACAACACAATGAACAGCACAGCTCAGCTGCCATACTGAGGCAGGCATATTCTGTTCTGAAGAAAGCTGACCACAAATGATGACTTAACTAGAGACATTTTAAGTAACTAATAAGTCTGTGTGCCACCTGAAACTACACATCAACATTTATCAGGTTGTATGGTTGCTAATATTCAAATGTACTTTGCATATTGTTATTATTTATGAATATTATCAATAATACATTATTTAACTTAACCCCTGCTTGTCTTTTACTATACCTAATTGCCTGAGGTTATAAATGTAGAAGGGAAGGTGGGGAGAAGTTATATGGTACAATACCTTATAAACAGTGGTAAGTCTGTGAGATTTGAGGCATTCTGTCAAAGGCTACATATTTATAATACAAAAGAGGAAAGTAGAGTAATATATTACTATACCAAGACAAAACAACCTGTAATAATCATCTCTGTTCAACACATCTGTAATCTTCTAATCAAATCAAATGTATTCAGTTTGCACCAATCAGTTATACAGTACCTAGTTATGAATTTGGTGATAAACCATAGATCAGACTCGACACAACGATGGTCAGTTTTGCAGCAAAGGAATTCTGTCAGTTCAGGGTTCAAAAAATATGTCTTTACTTCACTGAAAAATGTAATGTGTTACTTCAAAACATAGAAGGCATAGTTATTTTAATTCATGACCATTTAAGAGTCCTGTTCAAATGTGTAGTGGTGTACATATGTTGAAGATTTTATGTAACATTTGCAATTTTTATATTTTCTGTGAAAGCCATTTGTCTTATGTAAAGTAACTGTGAGCAATGTTGTTCTAAATTCAATTTTGGCAAAATAGTAATATACATCAGCATCTTTGCCACTCTAAAAAATTTTTGTCTTCTGCAAGAGTATTTAGTAATGCTTGAGAACCTTCATATGCACATCTCTCAAGGTATGCTTTTGATTAAAAAGGCTGGCTTGATTTCACTTTAAGTAATTTCCCTGTAGTTGTTGCTTTCTTTGCTTACTTGGTGTATTCTTCTGTTACACTAACTCAGGTATGAATTTAGGCATTGAGTAATAGCAGCTTGCCTTGTTGTTTCACCAAAGCACTGGAGCACCAAGTAAAAGGGCAAGACCTTCTTAGCAGAAATGTCAAGTGCATGATTCATTGGAAGCCATTAAGTGCGTCATTCCATTTCAGGAGTAGATGAAAAGGTTACATTGCCCACCCCCTCTACTCTAACACATTTAATGTTGTTCTTTATGAATGTGACTTACAGAATGTGATAAATATGGCAAGGTTATAATGAAAGATAATAAACCGAGCCAGGAACCTTGTCTTTCAAACAACCAATGTTCAATTACAGTTTAGAATAACTAATGTAAAAAGTTGTTCCAGACTGTTCTATAAAAGGCAATAATAAATTTCACCATATCAATAATCTAAGTGTAAGGTTTGGTTAAAGCATGTTATCTCCACATTGCAGCTAGGAACATAATTAGAACAAGGGAGTACAGTTATACAATTTCAGCTCTAGAGTTTCTGTGTTATTCCATATCTAAGTCGTACACTTCCTTTAGCACACAGAGGTTTTAAATGCATACACTACAGAGCTTATGCTGATATCACAAGTCATCTTAACGTTGTAAAGATAACTACTACTTTTGCAAGCAGTGCCTTCAATTTCATGACCTCTACCTGTCAGTATAGGGGATATCTTATTAATCACAGCATTTCAATAATAGGTTAAAATGCATTTCTTTATCATTACTACTTTTTAATAGCCCATTGTTATGGTTTCTCATATTGTGTAATTGTCTGTCTGACAGTTTTTAAGGTTATAGAAGCAGAAGTCACCATGAGTGACAGCAGATTATTTTCCTGTCTCTTTGAATAATAGCTACTTTGAACAATGATCCTTCTGGTCTTGAATCAAGATCTCAGAATAAATGGGGATATTACAGAGGAGTATGGGTCAACCACAGTCATTGACAATATCATCAACGTAGAGCAGCAATTAAAGATGATCTTGTTAATCAATTAAATTGTCAATTGTTTTCTTTATTGATCGACTATGGTGATCTAACAATTATTTTCCTATATTAATTAAATAAAAAGTATCATGATCTAAAAACAAATGATGGACAACACTACAATTCTGTTTGTAGCAGAAATCTTTCCACAGTTTGCATGGAGCACTGTTTTGTAAAGTGTTGCTGTCTTTTTAGTGGCACGGTTGTAAAACAGAAACAACTGAACTTCTAACAATCCTTCTGTGTTGCACTAGCTCAGGTATCAGTGGCCTGTGCCTGCTTGCTCCTATTTGCCTTTATAGGATCTTTAACATGATTAGTCTAGCTGCATATTTTTACTCCATGAGCTTTTTAAAATGAGTTTGGAAAGGTAAAGTGTAATCTGGAATTAATCTTTTAAATATCTCTGTAAAGCCCTCATTCTCAGCCATTGACAATAGTATCATATCATGCTATTTTCTAAGACTGTCTAATCCCCACTAAGCATAGGGTGCATGGCAGAATCAATCCCTGGACAGGGCACCAGTCAATTGCAAAGTGAGCACACACTAATTTAGCAACCCACTCAGACTTGGGGAGAACATGTAAACTCCACTCAAAGAATACCTGGGACATGAATCCTGGCCTCCTTACTGCAAGGCAGCAGTGTTACCACTGTGCCACCAATGACAGTAGTCTCTTGTCTTTCACAAGCATGCTGAAAAGGTAAAAGCTATGATGGGTGCATTCTTTCTTCCTGATAAACTCATCCACCTGATTTCATTTGGAAACGTTATACTGTACTTTATTTTTGTATCATATAAAATAATTGTATAAAATTGTTAAATTTTTCATTTTTATGTATTGTAAATACTTTCTGACTGATTCTTGAAATTCACAATTACTATAGAGAAAGGAATGGTACACAATTAATTTAATTTCAATTGTATAAAAATTAAAAGTATCCGTCTGTAAGGAGAATTATTAATAAAATGCTGCTTAACTTTAATATATCCAATATAAACATTTTTTGGGATAAAAAAGTTAATGTTACAACTAAAATAATATGTTCCGAATGTAATAAAATACAGCCTATTGTTACCAGTACTCAAACACCTGGTAAACTCCATACAATGGCATTGATTGGAATGTAACTTTTTATCTCTAAACACAGCTCCTTCTCAAATATTTCATTACTAAAATCCTCCTTTCCCTATAATTCTATGACATGGAAAAATGTTAAGAAATAAGTAAATAATCTAGAAAAAATAAAAGTAGAGAAGATTCTTAATTTAGTTGAAGTTTGCTTTCGGATATGTGATTGCATATTTCAAACATTTTTTCCCCTTTGGAAATAATGGTAAATGGTAGAGTTTTGCTCCACACATAATTTAGATTTTACTTATTCCTGTTCTGCTATAGTTTAAATGCCGTTTTCTAGTGATCGTCAGTCACATACTTCATTTACATAATCTTAGTGAGTCAGGGGCAGTTTGTCATCTCCAGTGATTAAGTCAGATTTGTCTGTGACATGTCCCATCAAAATCAAATAAGTTTGATGTTTCCTAAATCAATGAGTGCTCATCCAGAAGTACAATGCATGTCTGGAGTTTTTTTTTTTTTTTTTCTGTCCTGCCTGGCCATCGGACCTTACTTTTATTCTATGTTAATTAGTATTGCCTAATTTTATATATATATATATATATATATATATTTTTTTTTCTTCATCCTGTAAAGCACTTTGAGCTACATCATTTGTATGAAAACGTGCTATATAAATAAATGTTGTTGTTGTTGTTGAACAACCCACATAACCGACTGGGCTCTGCAAGACAATGAGTGAAGGTCAGGTATGATGCCAGTTTAATAGCAGGCAAAGACAGGAAAGACCTAGATGGACTAGAACCTGGTAATGGAGACTGGCTTATGAAACCTGGAACGTTACCTCTCTGGTGGGAAAGGAGTCTGAGCTGGTGTGAGAAGGGGAAAAGTACCAGCTAGGTATATTTCATGTCATATTTGGTGTCAACTCCACATACTTTATGTGCATATGTATGGGTTCTGGAACGAAATTTTAGGACTATGGTGGTGTCTCTTCTACTCTGGAGTATTCATGTGTAAAAGAGTGTGGGGATACTCACAAGCTCCTGGTTGAGGCACTGACTATTGTTTACATGTATGCACACAACAGCTGTTTGGAATACTCAGCCTTCTTAGAAAATGTAGGTGAGATGCTCAGAGGCAAAGCTGTCAACTGATCAACACTTGGTAGTGAGCTGGATTCGAAGTGAGGAGCGTAGGCTGAATAGACTAGGCAAGTAGTTATGGTTTGTAGGGAAAATTTGGCAGAATGTCACGATGAGTTCAACTTCTAGCTTCGAAAGAACATCTACCAAGTGCAAAGTGAAGTTGAGGACATTGAGTCCAGATGAACCCTGTTTAAGACCTTAGTTGTGGAAGCGGCTGGCAAAAGCTATGGTCCTGTAATGGTCAGGACATCTCATAACAGAAACTCTACTTGAACCTGAACTTTATTGCCAGGCAACGTAGTTCCTAGGAATTTTTCTTGTGTTACATCCATAGACTAACAAAGTACATAGAACTCAACAATACTGTACATTATACATGTATACACATGTATACGTGTACATGACACCCTCAGTTAATTTTGCAGATGATACCTAGAATTTGTTGACTCATTACAGAGGCACTTGAACAGCATACAGGCTTAAGCATATTTGTGGCAGATGAAATTTAATGTAAGTAAATGTAAAGTACTACACGTAGAAAATAAAAATGTTAGGCTTGAATACACAGTGCAAGGTCTGAAAATGGAAAGTATACATTATGAGAAGGATTTTGGAGTCAACTGCCAGACAGTGTTCATAAGCCATTAAGAAGGCTAACAGAATTAGGTTATATAGCACAATGTGTATAGTACAAGTCCAAGGAGATTATGCTGAAGCTTTTTAATACACTGGTTAGACCTCACCTGGAGTACTGTGCACAAGTTTTGTCTTCAGACAACAAAAAAAAAAGTCTAGAGAACAGTGACTAGGCTGATTCCAGGGCTTTGAGGGATAGATTATCTGGAAAGATTAAAAGAGCTGAGCCTTTTACATTTAAGAAAAAGAAGATTAAGAGGAGACATGATTGAAGTGTTTCACATTTTAAGGGAATTAGTATATTGGATTGAGACTGTTACTTTTAAAGGATTTCATCAAGAACAGGGGATACAGTTGGAAACATTCATTCTTTGTGGGTGTTTGATTCATCACTCCTGTTTGCTTTCATGGACAGTATATCAAGGTGCAGCCGAGGATATGAGAGTGTTTAGCTGGGGAGGCTAGGGATATCATTTTGGCTTTATGTACGTGATGTGGCTGTGACCTTCGGCACATACCTAAGCAATTTGCTGCCAAGTGTGAAGCAGCTGGGATGATAATCAGCACCTACAGTACATGTGTGAGGCCATGGTTTTCTCTTGGAGTGGAGTGCTCTTTCCAGGTAATGGGGGATAACTGCCCTTAGTGGAGGAGTTTAAATACTAACTTTGGATCTTGCTCACAAGTGACGGAAAAAGGAAATGTAAGATTGACAAGAGGATTGGAGTGGCAGCAGCAGTTTTGTGGGTGCTGCACCAGTCAATTGTGGTAAACTGGTAGAAAGTTAGTCTAAAGAAAAAGTTCTTGATTTACCAGTCAATCTACATCCCTGTCCTCTTCTATGATCATAATCTGTGGATAACTGAAAGAATGAGACTGTGAATACAAGTGGCAGATATGAGATTTTTTTTTGCAGGGTGAATGGGCTGACATTTTCTGATAGAGTGGAGTAAAAACAACAGAAAATTGAAATACATGAACAGGTTTCAAATGTGAAATGTGAAAAGAGGAATGCATTTTAAAATGAGCCAAGCAATAAGTAACCAAAGTCACATTTTGAAGTATAGTAAAGGTGTAATCAGTTTCCACTGCATGTGCCGTACTTCTGCGCCCTGGCCTTGGATCTGGCTAACCCATGAAACTTCTGCTTTGTGATTTATAATGTGCCGTACAATACCGCCAAGAAAGGAGTAATGCAACCCCAATGGATTCCTTTATTTTTTTAATGTTTTTTATTAACAGGCTGAGCTGAAATGTTAAAACAGAGAACACAAAAAAAAAATTGTTCAAGCTGTACTGATACAATTTCTCCTCTTCTCACAGTAACACAACAAACACTGGGATGTGATGCTAAATTACAACAACATACATATATTCATGCAGTATACAAATACAAAATAAAATAATATACCTGAAATGTTAAAACAGAGAAAATAAAAAATGACTGCTCAAGCTGCACTAATGCAATTCCTCCTATTAACAAAAAACACGTGGAAAGGGTGTTGAATGTTCACATTAACACATAACCAAAATTAATAGAAAATTATTCAAAACAACAATTGTACACTACAAAGATCATATTATCATTAGACTATATATTACCAATAAAAAATTAACTCAAGAAATTTAAAATAATTTAATTAATTTTACTATACAGAGAATAAAAGCGTGCTTACGTCCTCTGACAGTAACACAATGAACACTGGGAGAGGCTCACATTGATGATGCAACATTAAACAATAAATGGAGTAGAGAAACATAACAGGAACATAATAAATGTTATCAGGATTTGATGAAGCTCCAAATAACTAAACTTAGTATTGTAGACACCTGTTACAATGGGGCCAATAAGTCACAGACCAATTTAAAGTGGATGTCCCCAGCTTGTAAGCCACACCAACAGTCATCGGGTCTTTCATGTTCTGTCAGAAAAGTCCAGCACAACTCCATCTTCGTAACCCCGGCTCATCCACTGCTTACTAAGTCAGCGTAGACATTAGTAGCTGTGGTTCTCAACACCTGACCCCCATCTTAGCTGCCTCCAAGTGGCACTGGCCAGACTGTTTATGGTCGGTTGTCTTCCTTCTTGCTCCCTTGATGTACCTTGGATCCCTGGGGTAGTACTCCCTCTCGATCACGCCCCATCCTCAATAGAAATAATCAGTGGGGATGATTTGCCTCTACAGCACCAATCCTTCACTCCTTTGCTCGGCCATCAACCGTGTTGCTTTTCACACACCAGATGGCTGGCTTATCCTGCATCTTCTCCCGATTCTGTTCTCATGACATCTCAGCTTTTTCTTCAGTCTCTTTGTTCTTTCTTTCAATTTACCCTGTATTCTGTTTACTGCACCAGCTCTCCCTTACATGCCTCTGTGAGCACAGTGCCTCAGTCGCGAACTGCGGAAAACCAATGAAGCAATTAATGACAGAACACACCCTCGCATGCAGGCGTGCTCTGTCTCAATCACCACACCAACCTCCCACAGCCACACGAGCATGCACACCCACGGAGATTGAGCCAGCTATTTAATTATTTAGTTACTTACTTAAAACAGACCAACTGCTTAGCTGCAAACCCACTATACCATAATATTGATGGATTAATTGAACAAAGCTTTATGAGAAAATTCAGAAAAGTGTTGTACATTGAATCCATCCAACACAAAAGAGCTAAAGGCACATTTTGAAACTTATGAATTTCTTGATTTAGTCTCTCAGTTAAACCATTAATTTCAAAATGATACCCAGGAGTGGGCTTAATTTTAACTTATATTCTTTCACAAAATCACAAAGGGCCCAATTTGAACGCAACCCCAGCCACAGGGGATGCAACCCAGCCACAGGGGATGCACAAACCAGTGTGTTTCTTTGTGCCAGTCCCAAGCCAGGATAAATGGGGAGGGTTAAGTCAGGAAGGGCATCTGGTATAAAATTTTGCCAAATCAATTTGCAGACAACAATACAAATTTCCATACCGGATTGGTCGAGCCCCGGGTTAACAACAACCGCCACCAGTACTGTTAGCCAACAGGGTGCTTGCGGAAATTGGGCTACTGTTGGCTAAAGAAGAAGAAGGAGAAGAACAGGGGAGAGAAGTGTCCAGAGGCAGGAGGAAAGGAGGAAAGTAAAGAGAGTGGAACTGAGGGTAGGAACTTTGAATCTTGGCAGTATGACTGATAAGGGGAGAGAGTTAGCAGATATGATGGAAAGAAGGAAGTTTGATATATTGTGCATGCAAGAGACTAAATGGAAGGGGAGTAAGGCCAGGTGGATTGGAAGTGGATTCAAATTGTTCTATCATGGTGTGGATTGGAGGAGAAATGGGGTAGGAGTTATTCTGATGGAACAGTATGTCAAGAGTGTTTTGGAGGTGAAAAGAGTGTCAGGCAGAGTAATGATTATGAAGCTGGAATTTGGAGGTGTGATGATGAATGTTGTTAGTGCATATGCACCGCAAGTTGGGTGTGCAATGGGTGAGAAACAAGATTTTTGGAGTGAGTTGGATGAAGTGATGAACAGTGTACCCAAGGGACAGAAAGTGGTGATTGGAGCGGAATTCAATGAGCATGTTGGTGAAGAAAACAGTGGAGACAAGGAGGTGATGGGTAGGTATGGTATCAAGGAGAGGAATGAAGAAGGTCAGAGGATAGTGGATTTTGTCAAAAGGATGGACATGGCTGTGGTGAATATGTATTTTAAGAAGAGGGAGGAACATAGGGTTACGTACAAGAGTGGAGGAAGATGCACACAGGTAGATTACATCCTATGCAGAAGAGTTGATCTGAAGGAGATTGAAGACTGCAAAGTGGTGGCAGGGGAAAGTGTAGTTAAGCAGCATAGGATGGTGGTCTGTAGGATGACATTGGAGATCAAGAAGTGGAAGAGAGTGAGGGCAGAGACAAGGATCAAATGGTTGAAGTTGAAAAAGGAAGACTGCAAGGTTGAGTTTAGGGAGGAGGTGAGACAGGCACTGGGTGGTAGTGAAGAGCTACCAGACAGCTGGGAAACTATAGTAGATGTAGTAAGGGTGACAGCAAGAAGGGTGCTTGGCGTGACATCTGGAAAGAGGAAGGAGGAAAAGGAAACCTGGTGGTGGAATGAGGAAATACAGGAGAGTATACAGAGGAAGAGGATGGCAAAGAAGAAGTGGGATAGTCAGAGAGATGCAGAAAGTAGACAAGAGTACAAGGAGATAAGGCGCAAGATGAAGAGAGAGGTGGTGAAGGCTAAAGAAAAGGTGTATGATGAGTTGTATGAGAGGTTGGACACTAAGGAGGAAGAAAAGGACCTGTACCAATTGGCTAGATAGAGGGACAGAGCTGGGAAAGATGTGCAGCAGGTTAGGGTGATAAAAGATAAAGATGGAAACGTACTCACGAGCGAGGAGAGTGTGTTGAGCAGATGGAAAGAGTATTTTGAGAGGCTGATGAATGAAGAGAACAAGAGAGAGAAGAGGTTGGATGATGTAGAGATAGTGAATCAGGAAGTGCAACGGATTAACAAGGAGGAAGTAAGGACAGCTATGAAGAGGATGAAAAATGGAAAGGCCGTTGGTCCAGATGACAAACCTGAAGCATGGAGGTGTTTAGGAGAGATGGCAGTGGAGTTTTTAACCATATTGTTTAATGGAATCTTGGAAAGTGAGAGGATGCCTGAGGAGTGGAGAAGTGTACTGGTGCCGATATTTGAGAATAAGTGGGATGTGCAGGACTGCAGTAACTACAGGGAAATAAAATTGATGAGCCACAGCATGAAGTTATGGGAAAGAATAGTGGAAGCTAGATTAAGAAGTGAGGTGATGATTAGTGAGCAGCAGTATGGTTTTACACCAAGAAAGAGCACCACAGATGCAATGTTTGCTCTGTGGATGTTGATGGAGAAGTTTAGAGAAGGCCAGAAGGAGTTGCATTGCATCTTTGTGGACTTGGAGAAAGCATATGACAGGGTGCCTCGAGAGGAGCTGTGGTATTACATGAGGAAGTTGGGAGTGGCAGAGAAGTACGTAAGAGTTGTACAGGATATGTACGAGGGAAGTGCGACAGTGGTGAGGTCTGCGGTAGGAGTGATGGATGCATTTAAGTTTGAGGTGGGCTTACATCAGGGCTCGGCTCTTAGCCCTTTCTTATTTGCAATGGTGATGGACAGGTTGACAGACGAAATTAGACAGGAGTCCCCGTGAACTATGATATTTGCTAATGACATTGTGATCTGTAGCGATAGTAGGGAGCAGGGTGAGGAGACCCTGGAGAGGTGGAGATATGCTCTAGAGAGGAGAGGAATGAAGGTCAATACGAACAAGACAGAATACATGTGTGTAAATGAGAGGGAGATCAGTGGAATGGTGAAGATGCAAGGAGCAGAGTTGGCGAAGGTGGATGAGTTTAAATACTTGGGATCAACAGTTTGTGACAGACGGGCATCAGCAAGAGTGAAAGGGAAGTTCTACAGGATGGTAGTGAGACCAGCTGTGTTATATGGGTTGGAGACGGTGGCCCTGACCAGAAAGCAGGAGACAGAGCTGGATGTAGCAGAGTTAAAGATGCTAAGATTTGCACTGGGTGTGACGAGGATGGACAGGATTAGAAATGAGTACATTATAGGGTCAGTTGAAGTTGGACGGCTGGGAGACAAAGTCAGAGAGGCAAGATTGCGTTGGTTTGGACATGTGCTGAGGAGAGATGCTGGGTATATTGGGAGAAGGATGCTCAGGATAGAGCTGCCAGGGAAGAGAAAAAGAGGAAGGCCTAAGCGAAGGTTTATGGATGTGGAGAGAGAGATTATGCAGGTGATGGGTGTAACAGAGCAAGATGCAGAGGACAGAAAGGTATGGAAGAAGATGATCCGCTGTGGCAACCCCTAACGGGAGCAGCCAAGAGAAGAAGAAGAGACTTAGGCACTCCATGAAATTTGAGAATATGATGGACAAAAATATCAACAAGAGACTTAGCAATTTGAAAGAATTAAAATGTGAATTTTTCAAAAACTGTCCACAGTGACCTAATAACATTATAACCTATTGATTGGAGGAAGGTCAACAATGAAATCTACTGTGATGTTTTCCCATGGACACGTTAGTAGGTCAACAAGTTGCAGATAACCTATCTTAGCCCTACAATGAGACAGGGCCCTATTACAAACTGTAGAAGTCTTAACAATGTCAGTAACATCCTTAGCCATGCTCAATCATCAAAAATAGAGTAAAAATTAAAGTGATTTAGAAATTCCTGATGGCCAAAGAAAGCGAAGAATGTCCCAATTCTAAAACACATCCCATAGGCTGATCAGGAAAACACAACTTTCCCTAAGGGACTTCTTGAAGAAGCAGGTTGGTCAAGCAAACAGAAAGAGAGTTACAATTCAGGAATTTCAACAATAACAGCTTTCAGAATCTATATACAGTAATCCCTTGCCACTTCGCGGTTCACTTTTCGCGGATTCACGACTTCGCTGGTTTTTAAATACAAGTGATTGCCCGCCTATCGCGGAAGTTATGTTCCAGACCCATCAGCAACAGGAGAAAATCCGCGATATAGAAAGACCATATAAATAAACATTTTTATAGTTTAAGCCTTAAAATACCCATCCCACATGCTTTAAACACATGTAAACTTATAAAACACACTTTGTTAACACATATGATATGTGGATGTCGGGCTAAGGATATGAGTAACATCTCACTATTATAAAACATTTTAACTTCACGCAAGACAAGACAGTGAGACAGGAAAATTGGTGATGTACAGGCTTTTAAATTATTGACACGCAGAGTGACAAGCAGCACAAAGCCAGCACAAAGTCCACTTCTCCTTAGCGTTCATTCAGCTCCCCACCCCCTTGACAATGCAAAGTGGCAGGAGCTTACTGCGCCTCCGGGGAGGGGGGGTTTGAGCTAACGTGCGTTCAGCTCTCACACACCCCCACTCCTCCTCCTCCTTCCGAACGCGCAGAGCGACAAGCAGGCATTTTGGCAGAAGCAGCACAAAGTCCATTTCTGCTCAGCGTGAGTTCAGCTGCCCCCCTTCACAAAGCGAGTGCAGACACATCGACGTCTGATCGCTGCGTGCAGTGTGCAGTGTTGGTCTGCGGTGTTTAAGAATGTAGAAAGTGTTTAAGAGCATAGGAAGTGTTTATAAGAGTGTGGGAAAGGTTAACAAGAGAGTGAGAAAGGTTTATAAAAGTGTGAGAAAGGTTTATAAAGCCTTAAAATATGTATAAATAATAAAATAAATATAGGTCGCTACTTCGCGGATTTTCACCTATCGCGGGGGGCTCTGGAACGTAACCCCCGCGATAGGTGAGGGATTACTGTATATAAAAATCAATGTGTGTATGTATCTTCCAGCATCACATCCAAATGGCTGGAGCGATTTTCATGAAACTTGGTACACATGTTTTTTAATGGTCGACTAAAAATACTGTAGGGTCAAATCAGCCCTAACCCACCCACTTCTGTGTGTAAGGTGGGGGGTGATCGTACGGTCTTGTATGCATGTTATCATCCAGTTGACACTCGGAATGACCACCAGAGGATGACCTGGAGGTGACTGCCAGCATTCTTTATGTTTGAGCACCACCGCTCCCCTGTTGCTTTTGAAATTAAATAGAGTTGGCCGGGTTGACATCACAACTATTTTTGGGAGTCGCTCTGTCTTTGTGACTTGAACAGCCATATATATATGTTATATATAAACATCTGTGGGCGGCACGGTGGCGCAGTGGGTAGCACTACTGCCTCGCAGTTAGGAGACCTGGGTTTGCTTCCCGGGTCCTCCCTGCATGGAGTTTGCATGTTCTCCCCGTGTCTGTGTGAGTTTCCTCAGTCCAAAGACATGCAGGTTAGGTGCATTGGCGATTCTAAATTGTCCCTAGTGTGTGCTTGGTGTGTGGGTGGGTGTGTGTGTGTGTGTGTCCTGCAGTGGGTTGATGCCCTTCCCACCCTGCCTTGCGCCCTGTGTTGGCTGGGATTGGCTCCAGCAGACCCCCGTGACCCTGTAGTTAGGATATAGCGGGTTGGATGATGGATGGATGGATATAAACATCTATGCATGGAAGTGTGTGTGTCTGTCTGGCCTGGAAGTGAGTCGCAGATTCGGGGTAAGGGCTCCAGCTCAGAGTATACGGAAACGAGGCCAACACACCGGCTAAACAAAACCTCCTAAGAAAGACAGCTGCTTAGCTGCTAATACACAAACGATGTGAGCACATCGGCAACACGAATTCTCCTACAAGAGAGATGCCCAGAGTAGTTCTGACTATTTCAATACTTTCTAGGATCCCCTGCTTTTAACAGCACGGGGTTACACAGTTAGTTTATATACATAGATATAAATAAAAAATCTATCTCTACATATAAACGTCAACATGTGTATATACAGTATGTATATATGTATATATATAATATGTTCCTGAAAAACTTCCAAACAGCTGGGGTGATTTTGATGGGACTTGGCTACTTTACAACTTTTACAAACCCCCCAAACGGCTGCTCCAATTTTTAAATGCCTGCAAGGAAACGTAAGGCTATTGGCCAAGTGCAATCTAAGACTAAAAAGATGAAAGAACTGTGAAGACAAGAAACTGCCGAGGAGCGGAGCAGAACTTCAGAGACAGCACAACAGCGTGAGGGTCGACTTCAGGAGATGAGGGAAAGAGCTACTACATGTAGAGCTTCAGAAACTGAACAACAACGTGACATTCGCCTTACAGATAACAGGGAGAGAGCCAGAATGACCAGGGTTGCTGAACATTTTGCTTGCTGTTGGAAGGATTTCACTATGGCTGGCATAAGGACTACTCACAACATACAAGTGTTACCATCGGGAAAATGGACATAGTTTGTAGTTACTCTCAAGCCAAAAAGTTTAACTCAGAGTCTCCTGGAATGTGCTGCAAAAATGGGAAAGTGAAACTATCCCAATTGGAATAATCCCCAGATGAACTTTTGTGTTACACATTACAAGATATATCGGAGTCGAATGCATTTCCTTAATTACATCAGAAGGTACAACTCATGTTTCCAAATGACATCTTTTGGTGCCACGTCAATAGTTGAACGGCCCGGCTTTCCAACGACTTTAACTGTGCAAGGTCAGATTTACCACAAGGTGGAATCATTTCTACCCCTCCCTGATCAAGCCCCAAAATTCCTACAACTGTATTTTATTGGAAATGAACAACTGGAAGCCAATCAACGATGCGACTACATCCCAGGAGCAAGGGATCAGATTGTGTTGAACCTGCAAAGGATGTTTCACGAGCACAATAATCTTATTAAGACATGTAAAACAGCATTGGAACATATGCCAACAGATGAATATAAAGTAGTCATTAGAGCAGACCAAAGACCCGCAGGTGAACACGAACGACGCTTCAATGCACCTCAAGCAGACAAAGTCGCGGTGCTTATATCAGGCGACGAATTTCATCAACGTGATATTTTAATCCAACGGCGAGCTGAAACAACAACAACATTTATTTATATGGCACATTTTCATACAAAAAGTAGCTCAAAGTGCTTTACATAATGAAGAAAAGAAAAATAAAAGACAAAGTAAGAAATTAAAATAAGACAACATTAGTTAACATAGAAAAGGAGTAAGGTCCGATGGCCAGGGTGGACAGAAAAAACAAAAAAAAACTCCAGAAGGCTGGAGAAAAAAATAAAATCTGTAGGGGTTCCAGGCCACGAGACCGCCCAGTCCCCTCTGGGCATTCTACCTAATATAAATGAAATAGTCCTCTTTGTAGTTAGGGTTCTCACGGAGTCACATGATGCTGATGGTCATACAGACTTCTGGCTTTTAATCCATCCATCATTGTTGGAACATCATGGTGCTTTCGGTTGCGCCACCACCAACAGGACACTGGAAAAGGAAACAGAAGAGAGAGTAGGGGTTAGTACAGATTTTGAATGAATAGTTATTATAATGAATTAGATATACAGGGTATCAGGATTAAATTACAGTGAAGTTATGAGAAGGCCATGTTAAAATAATGTGTTTTCAGCAGTTTTTTAAAGTGCTCCACTGTATTAGCCTGGCGAATTCCTACTGGCAGGCTTTCCAGATTTTAGGTGCATAACAGCAGAAGGCCGCCTCACCACTTCTTTTAAGTTTTGCTCTTGGAAGTCTAAGGAGACACTCAGTTGAGGATCTGAGGTTGCGATTTGCAATATAAGGTGTCAGACATTCCGATATATGACGGGGCGAGATTATTTAAGGCTTTATAAACCATAAGCAGAATATTAAAGTCAATTCTGAATGACACAGGTAACCAGTGTAGTGACATCAAAACTGGAGAAATGTGTTCGGATTTTCTTTTCCTGGTAAGGATTCTAGCAGCTTCATTCTGCACTAGTTGCAAACGATTGATGTCTTTTTTGGGTAGTCCTGAGAGGAGTGCGTTACAGTAATCTAGCCAACTGAAAACAAACGCATGAACTAATTTCTCTGCATCTTTCGATGATATAAGAGGTCTAACTTTTGCTATGTTTCTTAGGTGAAAAAATGCTGTCCTAGTGATCTGATTAATATGCGATTTAAAATTCAGATTACAATCAACGGTTACCCCTAAGCTTTTTACCTCTGTTTTGACTTTTAATCCTAATGCATCCAGTTTATTTCTAATAGCCTCATTGTATCCATTATTGCCAATCACTAAGATTTCGGTTTTCTCTTTATTTAATTTGAGAAAGTTACTATTCATCCATTCTGAGATACAGGTTAGACATTGTGTTAGCGAATCAAGAGATTTGGGGTCATCAGGTGCTATTGATAAATACAGCTGTGTGTCATCAGCATAGCTGTGGTAGCTCACGTTATGTCCCGAGATAATCTGACCTAATGGAAGCATGTAGATTGAGAAGAGCAGCGGACCCAGGATAGAGCCTTGTGGAACACCATATAGGATATCATGTGTCTTTGAATTATAATTACCACAACTAACAAAGAATTTTCTCCCTGCCAGGTAGGATTCAAACCAATTTAAGACACTGCCAGAGAGGCCCACCCATTGACTAAGGCAATTCTTAAGAATATTATGATCAATGGTGTCAAATGCGGCACTCAGATCTAAGAGGATGAGAACAGATAAATGGCCTCTGTCTGCATTTACCCGCAAGTCATTTACTACTTTAACGAGTGCAGTTTCTGTGCTGTGATTTGTTCTAAAACCTGACTGAAATTTATCAAGAATAGCATGTTTATTGAGGTGCTCATTTAACTGTATAATGACTGCCTTCTCTAGAATTTTACTTAAGAAAGGCAGGTTAGAGATGGGTCTATAATTTTCAAGAGCAGAGGGGTCGAGGTTATTTTTCTTAAGTAGGGGTTTAACTACCGCAGTCTTAAGACAGTCTGGGAAGACCCCCGTATCTAATGACGAATTTACTATGTCAAGAACATTATCAATAAGCACGCCCGATACTTCTTTGAAAAAATTTGTTGGTATTGGGTCAAGGGCACAGGTGGAGGGTTTTATTTGAGAAATTATTTTATGTAAATCAGGTAAATCTATCCTAGTGAAAGAAATTAATTTGTTTATTATGGAGTACTGGGGTTTAGGAGGATCCTTAGTGTTGGGGAGATATACTATGTTATTTCTAATATCATTAATTTTTTGATTGAAAAATACAGCGATAGCCTCACAGGTTTTACTGGAAGTACTTAGGAGGCATTCCTTTGAGTTACCTGGGTTTAACAGACGATCAATCGTCGAAAATAAGACTCTGGGATTACTAGCATTGTTATTTATAATCTTAGAGAAATAGCAGCGCCTCTCAAGATGGACTGTGTTATTGTATTCTGTTATTTTAACTTTTAATATTTCATAGTCAATAGTTAGTTTAGTTTTCCTCCATTTACGCTCAGCTCTACGGCATGTTCTCTTTAAATCAGACACTCTTTGGGTCTTCCATGGTATAACAATGCTAGAAAATGTTTTAACTGTCTTTTCAGGTGCAACTATGTCAACAGCAGCCCTCACTTTAGTATTAAATCTTTCCACCTTACTATTTACATTCTCCTCGCTATTATAGTTGGCACTATAAACGGACTGATTGGTCAGAATTTTTGTAAGTTTTAAAGCTGCTGATGAGTCAAAGAAGCGTTTTTTAACAATATGCTTCTCATGAGTGTTTTCTATCATCATTTCTATATTAAAAAGTAGAAGAAAATGGTCTGATAGACCCGTATCAATGACCTGTTTTATATCAACTTTTAGTCCTTTAGTAATTACTAAGTCTAACGTATGACCTGCTTTATGTGTAGGCTGATTAACGAGCTGTCTCAAATCAAAAGAGTCCAGAAGGTTCATAAATTCTTTTACTTTTTGGTCACATTGATTATCTATATGAAAATTAAAGTCGCTGGCTATTAAGAGTGTGTCATAGTTCGTAATTAAGATTGACATCAAGTCAGAGAATTCCTCAAAGAAAGACGCGTTGAATTTTGGAGGTCTATACACGGATAATACTAGAACGTGAGAATCTCCCTGAATAACAATGGCGAGATACTCAAAAGACTTGAATGTACCAAAACTGAAAACACATCGATCTTATGATGTTCTACAGTACCCAGTGATATTCCCCAGAGGTGAAGATGGATATCATTTTAACCTAAGGCATGTCAACCCAACAACAGGTGAAATGACAAAACAAGAAAGTTTCAGTGATGGATTTCTATGCATACAGGCTAATGATTCGAGATGCTGAACAGAACTACATATTAAACTGTAGGCAATTATTCCATCAGTTCATCATTGATATGTATGCAAAAATTGAGAGTGAGCATCTTCTTTTTATTAATTTAAATGAGAGTAAACTAAGAGTTGAAAAATCTGTTCACCTGAGAGATGCTGTGGCAAATGATAGTAATGTTGAAGATGTTGGAACTTTGGTCATACTACCAGTGACATTCATAGGTAGTCCCAGACACATGCACGAATATACTCAAGATGCTATGACATACGTGAGAATGTAATAATAAAATAATAATAATACATTTTATTTATATAGTGCCTTTCCCATGCTCAAGGCACTTACAGAATATAATAAAGAACGGCAGAATATACAGTATATAGCATTGTACAAACCAGATAAATAAATAAAGAAGATTAAGACAGTAAATTCTGAAAAAAACAGACAACATAATTGATGGTCTAGCACACACATACAGGTTACATTGGCATCTTGACAGAGAAGTAAACTGAGAGAAAGGTAATAAAGTCAAGTAGAGCTAAAAGCCTTCCTGAACAGATGAGTTTTGAGTTGTTTTTTAAAAGAATTCATGGAGTCAGCTGACCTGATTAATTTTGGTAGGTCATTCCAGAGTCTGGGCGCTATACAGCTGAAGGCCCTGTTACCCATAGAGTGTAGATTAGTGAGGGGCACAACAAGATTTCCAGAATCAGAGGACCTTAGTGGGCGGGCAGGCACATAGTGATGGAGGAGGTCACTGATGTAGTTTGGTGCAAGGCTATTTAAAGCTTTGTAGGTTATTAGTAGGATTTTATATTCGATTCTGTAGGACACAGGGAGCCAGTGAAGACAGAGCAGGATGGGTGTGATGTGCTCGCTGCTGCTGGTTCGAGTAAGGACTCTTGCAGCTGAGTTTTGAATAAGCTGGAGCTGTGATATAAGATTAGAAGTGGCACCTGCCAGTAGGGAATTACAATAATCGATGCGGGATGTGATAAAAGCATGGACAAGTTTCTCAGCATTAGAGAAGGAGAGGAAGGAGCGAACACGGGATATGTTACGGAGGTGAAAGTAAGAAAGTTTCTTAATGTGATTTATGTGGGTGGAATAAGTGAGGGAGGAATCAAAAATGACACCAAGATTTTTTACAGTAGAGGCAGGTCTGATGAGATCACTGCCAAGATGGACTGGGAAGGAGCTCATTTTATTAAGTTGCATTTTAGTCCCAATTTGCAGGAGTTCAGTTTTATTGCAATTTAATTTTAAAGAGTTCTGCTCCATCCAGGTTTTAATTTCACTAAGGCAGGTTGTGAGCTGAGAAAGCTCTGATGAAGTTCCACTTTTAACATTGAAGTAGAGCTGGGTATCATCTGCATAAAAATGATAACCCAATCCATAACTACGGATAATATGGCCAAGGGGAAGCATATAAATACAGAAAGGCAGAGGACCAAGGACAAAGCCCTGAGGGACTCCTTGTGTGACTGGCACGGAGTTGGATCTGCTGTTGCCAAGACTAACAAACTCTTGCCTATCAGTCAGATAGGACTTGAACCACTGGAGGGCAGTGCCAGAGATACCCAGCATGTTCTCCATTCTGGACAGTAGGATGTCATGTCTGACTGTGTCAAATGCTGCACTGAGGTCTAACAGAATTAATATGCTAGTTTGTCCAGAGTCTGCTGTAGGGGAGACCGGACTTATTCATCACCTTCACGTGCAATCCAGCTTGGACAGAGATTAAGGAAATGCCCACAAATGGTCAAGTACCCAGTAACCGCCACAACTTAAAGGCGAGAGTGTTCAGATAGAAGCAATTGAAATTAATCAACGTTATAACAAACGTGTTAGGAGCTCCAAGACGCTTGATGTACACAATTGATATTCAAAAGCGCAGACTGACACACACAATTTAATCTGGTTGGCCGAAAAAATCCAGCCCACACAAATTGATGACATTATATCTGTTGAGCTCCCTAACCCAAGAGAAGATCCCAATCTTTTCGCAGTGGTGACCAAAAATATGATCCATGGGCCATGTGGAAATCTAAACCCCAACTCGCCATGTATGAAGGAAGGAAAGTGCAGCAAGAAATACCCAAGAGAATTGATTAAAGAAACACAAACTGGTGATGATGGTTACCCTCGATACAGATGATGGGTTCCAGAATATGGAGGGTTCATGATGAAACTGAAGATGCGTGGCAACACAGAAATAGAAATTGACAACAAATGGGTTGTGCCATTTTCACCCCTGCTTTCCAAAATGTTCCAGGCACATATTAACATTGAGTACTGCAACAGTGTAAAATCAGTAAAGTATGTTTGCAAATATGTAAACAAAGGTAGTGATATGGCTATTTTTGGCATAACCAATGATAGAACAAACAATGAAGTGATGCAGTATCAGTTGGAAAGATACATTAGCAGCAACGAAGCGGTTTGGCAGATCCTAGGATTTTCCGATTCATGAAAGTTCACCTCAGTGTTCATTTAGAAAATGGCCAGAGAGTTTATTTTACAAAGGATAGTGCCCTGAGAGTAGTTGATCAGCCACCAAACACGACTTTGACAGCATTCTTCCAATTATGTCAACAAGATCCTTTTGCAAAGACATTGCTTTATCCTGAGGTTCCTCGGTACTATACATGGAATTCCTCGAAGAAAGTTTTCTGTAGAAGAAAGGTGGACAACCTATCCCTGAACATGATGCAGTTGCAAGTGATGTCTTAGGTCGAGTGTACACAGTTCACCCCAATAACGGCGAATGCTTTTTCCTTAGAATGCTTCTTCACACAGTTCGAGGACCATCTTCTTTCGTAGTGCTAAAAACAATAAACGGCGAGGTGTGCCAAACATATAGAGAGGCCTGTCAGAAGCTCGGTTTGCATGAAGGAGACCAACAATGGAATACTACATTGAGAGAAGCACAATTAATCTCCTTCCCAGAACAAATCAGAAGCCTATTTGCTATAATACTGACTACATGCAGCCCATCAAATCCAAATACTTTATGGGAGAAGTATAAGGAAGAAATGAGTGACGATATACTTGCCAAAGCCGGGTTGAAAACCCAACATTAGAAATTACTTTTTGTCTTGAGATTTTCAATAAGGCTGCGGTGGGCTGGCGCCCTGCCTGGGGTTTGTTTCCTGCCTTGTGCCCTGTGTTGGCTGGGATTGGCTCCAGCTGGCCCCCGTGACCCTGTGGTTGGGATGTAGCGGGTCGGATAATGGATGGATGGATGGATTTTCAATAAGGCATTAATAATTCTCGAGGACAAATGCATGGCCATGATCAATAAGACATTGGTGCAGATGGGCCTGCAAACACCAGTATGACACCCACAAAATGTACTGAATACAAACTACATGAGCGAGAACTTCAACATCGAAGAGATGCATACATATGTTGCAGCAGTGCTACTATCAGTAAAAACTGCATCGCCAGCAGTCCCTGCAGGGGCTGTTGGGGTCAAAGGTGGTCAAAGGAGTTTAAAAGAGGGCAGGTGGCCAAGGGAGAAGAAAGGTGTGTTTTGTTGTTGTATTTTGTGTTCCGTTTATCTGTCAGGCTGCATTCTGTTGATTAAGCCGTAATTAGTTTTGTGTCCTGGATTGTATTTGTTGTTGGGGTCTGGATTGTCTTCTGTCTACTTGTGTCCTGAGGTTTGATTGTGGAATAATAGGCTTCTCCGCAATAAAAGGAGTGCTCCTGAACCATTCATCCATCTTCACCCTTACAGTGTCTACCGGTAGGACTGTTTATCATTCCCTTACAACATACAGATCTCTGGACTTACTCTCGTCATTTCTCATTACATCCGGTGTGGCATTCCATGGACTTTGCTGTGTGGTGTTTGTGTTTATATGTTTATTGTAATATCGCCATAGGGGTACAGGGGTGGTATTATTTATATTATTTAATTGCATTACATTCTTTAATTGTTGTTATTCCCCAGTGTGCTTTGTTTTGTCTCTGTTTTTGAGTGTGTGCGGGAGGGCCAAGGCTGGGAGTGTCCCTGGGATCCTCTATAAAAAATAAATAAATCACCGTCATCTTGATGGTGTTAATCTTAGCGGCACCGGACCGCTACAATGTGGCAGAGAAAAAAAAAACACTTTTAAATCAAGATCAGCGAAAAGGATACCAAACTATAATGCATCACATCAAGAGACAACAAGGTGGGATCATTTTTCTTCATGCTCCTGGGGGCACAGGAAAAACATTCTTGACTAATCTAATTCTGGCTAAAGGGGAAGTTGCTCTTGCCATTGCCCCTTCAGGCATTGCAGCTACCCTTATGGAAGGAGGAAGGACAGCCCACTCTGCACTAAAGTTGCCACTAGACATCGCCAGGCAACAAAACCCTTCCTGCAACATAAGTAAGACAAGCGGACAGGCGCAGGTTCTTAAAGCATGTAAATTAATCGTCTGGGATGAATGCACCATGGCCCACAAGAAAGCCCTCAAGGCCCTTGACGTGACTCTCAAAGATATCAGAGGAAATAACAAACTTATAGGAGGAGCTCTGGTGCTTTTCTCTGGAGACTTTCGGCAAACTCTGCCAGTCATTCCAAAATCAACACCGGCTGAAGAAATACATGCCCGTTTAAAGTATTCACTTTTGTGGAGAATAGTGAGAAAAATTACTTTTAAAGAAAATATGAGAGTACTATTAGGGGAGAAAACTGCTCAACTTTTCTCAAACAGACTTCTGGAATTCAGAGAGGGTAGACTATCAGTTGAATCATCTGGCAACACAAAATTTCCTCCCGATTTTTGTAAACTGGTATCGTCCATCTCAGAACTAATAGATGCAGTATACCATAATATTTCGAAAAACTTTACTGATATAAACTGGCTGTGTGAGAGAGCTATTCTTGCTCCTAAAAATGACAATGTCCATGAAATAAACAATCAAAGACTTGCTATGATATGGGGCGCTGTTACTGAATACAAATCTTTTGATACTGTTGTGGATACTGATGAAGCAGTCAATTTTCCAGCAGAGTTTCTAAATTCCCTCGATCCAGCAGGATTGCCACCACATCGTCTTACACTTAAAGTTGGATGTCCTATTATATTATTACAAAACCTCAACCCACCAAAACTATGCAAAGGGACAAGGCTATGTGTGAAAAGAATGTTGCCCAATGTGATAGAAGCTACCATCTTATCAGGAAAGGGAAAAGCTGAAACTGTTTTCATTCCACAGATACCTCTTATTCCAACAGATCTCCCATTTAGTTTTAAGAGACTACAACTCTCAGTTAGACTTGCGTTTTCCATCACGATCAACAAGTCACAGGGGCAGTCTATTCGGTACTGTGGAGTTGATTTAAGCTCATCATGTTTTTCACATGGCCAACTTTATATTGTATGTTCAAGGGTAGGTTCCCTGAAAATTTTTTATTTATTTTTGCACCTGGAAAGGAAACTAAGAATGTAATTTACAAACAAGTATTGCAATAATATGTTATTAATTTCTCTCTCTCTCCCTCTCTCTCAATATTATTTTTAAATCAGGGAATGATTTTACTCTACCTTTTTAATCATATCTTCCTCTTTTTCATACTCATAACCATTATGATTTTTTTCATGTTAATTACTGTAATTTTATAATTTTGGTTAACTTTTTATGTCCAGAGTTCCTCAAAAGAATAGATGGCCAAAAATAGGGCCTTACAATGTAAGAAAGATATGAAATGAAGTATTCTCTCTCCAAGAATGTTTGATTTGAAAAGACCAGGCAACGTCGAGCACTCTGCTAGTTTTACATAAAGGGGCAACGGATTCTAGATCAGTATTCACAGCTATCAGACTTGAACATGCAAAACAAGTCATCAACCTTCACATTATGCTCACTTAGTGTATAAATGTTCAAAAAATGAAAATAGTTAAAAAGAAAAAAAGAGACCAATGAGGTTTTTGTGCATTTAATCAGTTTGCGGGCTTCAGATGAGTGATTTTTTGATCTGTTGAAGGAACAATGAGTGAACTCATTTTATTAATAAAACATCTGTAGAAATCATCAAAAACCACAAAACTTTGTAACTGCTTTAGACTCTGTAGAGGTTTCCAATTCAGAAGAGTAGAAACCTTCTCTGGTCCCATTTGAATTCTGGAATGACTAATATTATACCTGTCATAAGCCTGAAGTATAACAGAGAGCAGCTTATAAATTGTTTCCTCCTGCTATAATTTTTTTAATACTAGACTTAAATCTTTACATCGTCCTTGTATTGTGAAAACTCTTGTGTTTTCTTTGTTTTCTTAACCCTTTAACCGCCAACTCCCTAAATATTCCCCACGCCAGGCGAAATCTGAACAATTTTCGTTTTTTTACTTTTTTACATTTTTTTTACATTTTTTAAATTTATTCAAGCAGTATTGACCACTAAATGTTGTGCAAGTTCTAGAAATGGGCAAACACATAATAAAACACAAAATGTACCTTTTCTCAGGCTTCTGGATTTATTGTCTACTACAAAACGGAACAGTCAAAAGTAATTCAAAAGTCAAAAGTAGTTCAGTCAATCATAGTTTCATTCCCAGTATTTGAGTTTGCTGTGCCACAGGCCAAAGCAGGGAACTGCACAAAGTCCTGGATTGCTGGGACACTTTGAGCAGAAGGTCTTGACGTCTCTACGCTGACCCTTCTTTGAACAGACACGACAGCGTTTTTCTGAAAGTCCAAAGTCCTTACATTCATCTGGCAACACTGCTGAAATACTACTCATAGGATCCTCTTTGCCAGTGTATACACGAAATCTATAAACGTAACCTGAATTCTCAGCTAAGCAAAACATCTTGATACCAAACCGTGCCCTTTTCAATGGTAGATACTGTCGAAACTGTAAGCGGCCCTTCCACAACAATAAACTTTCATCAACTGCAACTGACGGTCCTGGCATGTAGGGCAACTGAAATGCTTCAAATAAATGATCAATCAAAGGACGTAGCTTGAACAAGCGGTCGCGGTTTGGATCTTTCTTATCTGGCTCATTTCCGTTGTCATTCAAATGAAAGAATTTCAGCAGCAAAGAGAATCGGTTACGTGTCATGACAGCTGCAAAAATACGTGTTGCATACATAGGATCTGTAGACCAGTACATCTCAATATCTGGTTTTCTGATTATTCCCATCAACATCAAAATCCCAATGAATTTTTTCATTTCGTTTTCATCAGTGTCAAACCAAGCACGAACACGGGAATGTGGTGGTAAATTGGGATTTTTCTCAATAAACTGTACTGCATACAGATTTGTCTGATGAACAAAATGTCTGATCAAATCAGGTGACACAAACAGCTCATAAAACTGCTCAGCAGTGTAATTGTTTACATCAACAATAAAGCCACACGTTGCCTCAAACGGATGCAGAAAAGGTAGTTCACCTCGGGCAGCAGTCCAGTTGAGATGCTGGGGATACACCCACTCATCGCCATCATCCGATGCGTCTTCATTCACAGTATCATGCAGCGCACGTTGCTGCTCATCATTGTCGCTAAAATCTTCTTCAGAACTGCTACAATCATGATCAGAACTGTCCAAAATCGCCTGCAAAGCCTCACTTGAAGTCAGTTTACGTTTCGCCATATTCACAGCTTTCACTTTCGAATCACATCACGTGATCGGCCAATACAAGCGCAGAGTTGTCGAAATACAACGTAGTAATAATACCCACGCCAAACTGTCAGTTGTTCTACATGCCAGGCATTCACATAACCACAGGCAAATGTGCCGGATAATTCCGGCAGTATGGCGTTAGAAATAAAACAACGGTGCCGGATATATCCGGCAGAGGGCGGTTAAAAAGTATTAGACTTTCTATATTAAATTATTGTTTAACATTTTGCTGTAACACCACCTCTTTTTTGGGATGAGCACTGTACTTTGCTGATGTTAAGATACAGACAATTCTCTTGAAGAAACAAAGTTCTCCACCTAACTCCTGTAAGTCTTATCCTCTTTATCAGTATACCTCATAAGTGCAGAATCATCTGAGAATTTCTACAATTGACATGACCTGGTGTTATATTTATAGTCTAAGGTGTGCAGAATGAAGACAAACTGAAATAGTGCTGCTCTTTGTGCTCCATTGTTGCTCACATCCATATCAGAAATTCAGTCTTTGAGTCTCACAAGCTACGGTCTGCCTGACAGGTAGTCCATTATACAGGACACCATAAGCTCATCCACCTGCATATCTCTGAGTTTACCCCTTAACAGGGACAGCTAGATGGCATTGAAGGTGCTGGAAAAATCAAAAATCATAACCAAGTCTTGTGGAGCAGAGATAATTGCACCCTCCATTCCAATTTTTGTCCAATAGGTAGATTGTAGTGGGTCCAAGTGTTCTAACACAAGAGGACTCATATATTCCAGGACCAGTCTCTTAAAGGTCTTTATGATGTGATTTATATGGGTTCTGTTTTAAATAGATATTGTTTATAGTCCTTGTTTGACAACCTTTAGAAGTAATCAAGATTCAAGGATTATTTGTTATATATAGTCATACAGGTACAAATATGGTGAAGTCTAATAGTTAAAACTGGAAAAATGATTGGGACCCTACCTTTTAAATACATACTTATCAATACAGTGAGTCCAATCTCTTTTAAACTGCTTCATAGATATTATCAAATGCTTTTTTAAAGTAATTTAAAAATTTGCATTATTGAAAGTTGCACCCTCTTTTTTCCTTATTTTCACACACTGTCTTTCATTTATTTTGGAATTCAGCTCATTTACATTATTTGTGGCTTATATTTTGACAACTGAACAATTTGATTCAGATATTAAATTTAGCTATAAAAATGTTTTGTTTGGATTGATGCAATAATTACAAACCTGATAAACAGAACCATTGAAGTATTGGTTCTGTTTATCAGGTTTGTAATTATTGCATCAATCCAAACAAAACATTTTTATAGCTAAATTTAATATCTGAATCAAATTGTTCAGTTGTCAAAATATAAGCCACAAATAATGTAAATGAGCTGAATTCCAAAATAAATGAAAGACAGTGTGTGAAAATAAGGAAAAAAGTTAGTTAAGTATAAAAGTTTATTTTAATACATATGACTATGACTATGAGATTCAGATCTGAGACAATCTGACAGATCTGAGACAATGACTTGCACAGATGAATTTGGTATACGATATTTACTACAAAATAGTGAAATAATATGGAAAATATTGAATTGGGTTTGTAGGTTGTAACAAAACAACAAGGGACATTTTCTCACAAAATATAGTAATTTTTTCCCACTCATGTTATGTAAAAACAGATGCATGTTTTTCTTTGTTATGTAAAAAAGAAAGGTAAAAGGTCTAAGGACATATTCCCTCTTCCATTCTTCTTCAAATTCAGCTAAGAAGTCAACTTTATGAAGAGCCTCCTTTATCCATCCATCCATTTTCCAACCCGCTGAATCCGAGCACATTGTTGCGGGGGTCTGCTGGAGCCAATCCCAGCCAACACAGGGCGCAAGGCAGGGAACCAATCCTGGGCAGGGTGCCAACCCACCGCAGGACACACACACACACATCCACACACCAAGCACACATTAGGGCCAATTTAGAATCACCAATCGACCTAACCAGCATGTCTTTGGACTGTGGGAGGAAACCGGAGCAGCCTCCTTTATGTCAATGTCAATTTATTTATATAGCTCATTTAAAACAACATCAGTAACCAAAGTGCTTTACATTAAAAATACATTGAACATAATTAAAATAAATAGAAATAAAGTACAATAAAATGAAATACAGCCAGCAGTGAAGGTAAAGAAAAGAAAGAAGATGACTAAGTGTAGGGCAACCATCAGTATCAGTGAAGGTCACTGAAATCTAGAGAATAGAAATCTAGTTTTAAACAGTTCAATTGAAGGTGACACCTTAATGTAATAAGGTAAAGAGTTTCACAGACAATGTGCGGCAGCTGCAAAAGCCCCCCCTTAGTTTTATACTTAGTGCGAGGGACCGAAAGAGACATCCAGAAAATTGTCAAACCCCTGAACACAGACTTATTCTCAGTGCACCACTTCTAGGTCTCCATTAGATGCTAAAGGATTCTGTGTTCCTGGAATATTTTTTAAGAAAAAAAGAAAACTCTTTAAATGGTCAACATAATGCTTATAGCTTTTTCGTCTATGTGTACATGAAATTTAAAAGAAGGAAACAGAAACAAAATTAACAAAATGTCTTGATTTATTATAAATTATTGATATTGCTGCTTCAATTGTGGATTCTACAAGTCTTCAATGTATCTTACAATACAGTATTAAATCAGTACACAATGCATTCATAATTTTCTAAAATTCTTCTTTATGAATTGTATTCCAGTGTCAGAAGAGGTAAAGCATTATTCTACTATGCCTTTTGACTTAGATATCCACTGGTTAATGATAAACAGTAAATGTCTGAGACAACCATTAAAAGTTATTTCATATATCAATAAAGTATATAATAAGCATTTAAATGTAGCTTCAACAAAATATAATTCATCTTTCTTATGGAGGTTTATAAGATTATGTGTCTGTACCTGGTCATCAATGCCCTGTTCTGGCGAAATGTGGCTCATGCTTTGCTCCTAAAGTAAAAATTTCAAACTTGCATTTGGTCAGACCTATGTAATACTGATACAACTTCTTCACTTCAGGTGTAGTAAAAATCTTTACCCATCATCTGTCTTTTCATTAATGGCTCATTAGAGTTTATATCTGTCTATGAACAGAAAAATGTGAATGTCTCCCTATGGAAATGTTAAAAAAAAGAATCAAAATAATATGCAAACATAAATTAAATTGCCCAGCCTGTGCATCTGTTGTGATGTGACATTTTACATATAACTTGATGAATATTTTGTATGTCTTTATTTGTAATTTAAGCATAGCAATGAAATTTAGTGTTTACCCCTCCCCCTTAGGAATGGGTCTGTTTGAATTTTACGACAGGATTTGGGGAATGTGTGTTTTAAACCAGTTTGCTGAGTGTTTCTTTGCTAAAGTCACTTCTACCCCCGCAAATAGGCTAAGGTGTACTTTAACATATGGTTTGGGGGCAGGTGTTAAGATGTTCTATTCCCCCATTGGTCTGAGGTATGGCTGTTTGGAATTGGCTTGTCTCAGAGGCCTTTAAGTACCATGGCTACCTATTGGCTGTAGGGGTTGGACAGAACATCTATAAATGTATGTTTAACCTCACAGTCTCTCTCTTGCTAACCTGGGATGATGTAGAAGTATCTCTCTCTTACCAACCAACATATGATGAAGAAGTATCTCTCTCTTGCTAACCTGTGATGATGAAGACAACATAATGAAGAGCGCAGTTTAGCAGCCATTTTGAACAGACATGTAGCTGAAAGCTGAGCACCAATGATGCCTTAACTAGAGACATTTTAAGTAACTATAAGTCTGTATGCCGCCTGAACTACATATCACCATTTAATCAGGTTGTATGGTTGCCAATATTCAAATGTTCTTTGCATTTTGTTATTATTTATGAATATTATCAGTAATACATTATTTTATGTGTAACTTAACTTCTGCTTGTCTTTTTACTACATCTAATTGCCTGAGGTTATAGACATAGAAGCGAAGGTGGGGATAAGTTATATACAATAATACCTTATAAACAGTGGTAAATCTGTGAGATTAGGCATTCTAAGGCTACATATTAATAATACAATAGGGGAAAGTAGAGCAATATATATATATATATTGCTCTACCAAGACAAAACAGCATAGTTTCTGTACCTTCTAATTTTATGTTAGGTTCTTTGGCATCCCTCAGAAGGGCAGTTGCTTGCTGAGTCCAATGCATTTTCTGAGTCCAAAGTATTTTCAAGCATGTCACTAAACTCTTGTGGGTCATAACTTCTTTAAAAAGAGTCTAGAAAGTATATTTCTTTCTACTTGGGTTTCAACACCTATTATTTGATAGGCAGAATTGAATAAGTAAGTTCAATCATTTATTCTATGCATTTTGTTAATAAAGAAACATGTCAATAAAACTTTCTCTTAGCAATTAAAGTAATAATTAAATGAGAAATACATAATTCAGCTTTCTCCAACGTTTTCATACTTCACACAACCTATATTGCCAACCAAGAAAGTTGAAATTAATTTCAAAGAAAGTGAATGCATATTAAAAAATATGCACTGTAAAGTTACACACAGTCTGTAATGTCTTGAAGGAGTCCAAAGTGGTGTTATCAGTGCATCCATCACGTAAAAATGCCTATAATTGAGAAGAAACCAGTTGGAGTTTCAAATTTTGAAAGAATGTTGGTCACATTACATATGAAATGATAACTTCTTATAGGTAAATGTTATAATAGATCAAGTTTTCTTGGAGGTCTTCAAGTAGCAGTGACATACTGTACAAATCTACTATATTAATGTCTTTCTCCTGTGCAGAGCAATCCAAAACCTCTGTATAAGTTTAGCTACTTCTGTATGTGAAAGCAACATGATATACATCAAAAAAATATATGTTTGACCATTCAAGTGCAAGAATGTACTAATTAACAGCAGAACATATCTTTAGACTTGCAATTTGTTGTAAAAATTTAAACAAAAGCTTAAGCATGCAAAAGTGTAAGCATGCATTACCAATCTATACAACAGAAGCAAAATGTTAGTTGCTATTTTAGAACATATCATAAAATCCAATGCACAGTGGATTCCATCCAAGATTGTAGTCCAATGAATTAGATTATTTATTTAAAAAAGCACATTTAAAACAACAGAGGTTGTGCAGAAGAGCTGTACAAAGAAGCATTAAGATAAACACAATGCAAACAATCATATATAAGCAGATTAATAAAACAACCAATTATACCATCCCCCACAATCCCATCATACACAGTAAAAGGCGGAAGAAAACAAGTAGAGAAACAAGTAAATTCTGTAGTCAAGAGTTGCTTTTTCCAACTTCGTTTATTAGATAAAATAAAGCATTTTTTTATCTTCTAGGGATCTTGAGATAGCTACTCATGCGTTTATTTTTTCTCGCCTCGATTACTGCAACTCGCTCTATTCTGGGATTAACAAATCCCTGATACACAGGTTACAGTTGGTCCAAAATGCTGCCGCTCGCTTTCTGGTTGGGGCAAGAAAGTATGACTCTGTTTCTCCTATTTTAGCTTCTTTACATTGGCTGCCTGTCAGTTTTCGAATTGATTTTAAAATCTTGCTGCTACTTTTTAAATCTTTACATGGGCATGCTCCTGCCTATTTATCTGAACTGTGTGTTTTACATCAGCCATCTAGAGTGCTTAGATCTTCTGGTCAACTGTCTCTGGTTGTCCCTCGTACCAAGTGTAAAACCAAGGGGGACAGTGCTTTTACAGCTGCTGCGCCTTGCCTGTGGAACTCTTTACCTCATCATATAAAGGAGTCGTCTACAATTGAACTGTTTAAAACAAGACTAAAGACTCATTTCTATTCACTTGCATTCCGTGACCTTTAGTAATACTGATGGTTTCATCTTTGTGATTATATAACATTACTTCTATTTTTTATGTACATAACATTACTTCTATTTATTATGTATTTTATTTTATGTTCATATATTTTATTTCTATTTATGTTTTATGTTATTTTGTTTTGTTTTTCTTTCATTCTATTATTGTAAGGCACTTTGGCCACAGCATTACTATGTTGTTTTAAATGTGCTATATAAATAAATTGATATTGACAAGTAGGTCTTAAGCCGACTTTTAAAAATCTCGATAGAGGATGAAGACCTGATGTGGAAAGGCAGGTCATTCCAAAGCCTAGGAGCAACAACTGAGAAAGCTCTGTCTCTC
Source organism: Erpetoichthys calabaricus (assembly GCF_900747795.2). Classification (NCBI taxonomy): domain Eukaryota; kingdom Metazoa; phylum Chordata; class Cladistia; order Polypteriformes; family Polypteridae; genus Erpetoichthys; species Erpetoichthys calabaricus. The sequence goes on from NC_041396.2 coordinate 125,120,805, forward strand.
CTAAAATCTCAGTGCCACATAGGGGTGAAGGAGGTCACAGATGTATTTTGGAGCGAGACCATGAAAGGCTTTAAAAACAAACAAGAAGATTTTAAAATCAATGCGACACCTCACTGGTAGCCAGTAGTGAGAGTCTAAAATGGGGAGATTTGATCCTTTTTTCTAGACCCAATTAAAAATCTAGCTGCTGCATTTTGAACCAGCTGAAGGTGTGATAGAGCAGATTTGGGCAGTCCCAAACTATAATAAAGGTGTGAATGACTGTTTCAAAGTCCTTCTGTGATAGATAAGATTTTAGTTTAGAAATTTGCCTCAGTTGGTGAAAAATTGACTTTACTAATATGGAGATTTGTTTTTCAAAACTTAGTGACAACTCGAAGATGGCACCTAGGTTTCTGACATCATTATGAATCATTGCTGCCAAGGAGCCTAACTCAGTGCTGATTTCAACTGCAGATTTGGTAGAACCAAAAATAATGACCTCTGTTTTATTTTCGTTTAACTGTAAGAAATTTGGTGCCAACCAATATTTTATATCCTCAAAGCATTTCAACAGCTTTTTTTACAGGACTTAAATTGAGGTATAGCTGCGTATCATCAGCATAATAATGATACGCGACATCATGTTTGTGAAAGATGGCCCTGAAGGGGAGCAGATAAAGGGAAAATAGATCAACCTTAAAGGTAGGACTCAAACCATTTCAATGCACAGCCTTGAATGCCTATTTCATCCACAAGCCATTTTAACAGAATCCCATGGTCCACTGCGTCAAATGCCACACTAGGATCCAATAAAACTAAGATTGCAGAAGAGCCAGAGTTCAAAGTTAATAGAATATCATTTGTCACCTTCCATTAAAAGCCAATTCAGTACTATGAAGTTTTTTTAAAACCTGATTGAAATACATCACATACATTGTTATCCTCCGGATGTGAAAGTAACTGCAACTACTTTCTCCATAACTTTGGACAGAAATGGGAACTTAGAAAGAGCTGTAGGATCAAATGTGGGCTTCTTCAGCAGAGGCTGAACAATTGCATGTTTAAGGTTGTCTGGCATTAGACCAGATTTTAGACAGTTGTGAATAATAGCCAAAAAAATTGGACTAATAGCTCTGAAAGTATCTTTAAATAGGTTTGAGGATAAGATATCTAGAGGACAATTGGATGGTTTCATATGCAGGATTATATCAGTTAGCTGAGAAGAAGAAATAGTTGAAAGGTAGTAAAATGGCCATGCACTGGCCCTAAAGAGGCTGGTGTCAACCCACAGTGATCAACACTTTGGAAGAGTAATACTGGATTAAATGGCTTGGATTTTATTTATAAGATAATTGAGAAAAAGCTCACAGGTCTCAGGCCGACAGGTGGGTTTAAGAGAGCGTTAAACGTGCTAAACAGCACCCTAGGTCTCGAGGCAGCATTAGCAATTAGATAAGATAAAAAATGTGATTTTTTTGCTCTCACAGCTTCTTGATAGGACTTCCACAATTTCTGAGAATTTCATAAGAGACCTGCAGTTTGTCCTTTGTCCACCTCCACCTCCTGCATTCCTGTCTGAGAGCACAACTGGTGTCTTTTAACCAGGGCTGAACACTGTCCTTTACCTTGGCTCTCCTTAACTTTAAGGGTACGACCAGGTCCAGAGTATCCTTACAAGTGAGATCGAGGAGCTTAACCATTTCAGTAATATCTGAACACACAAAGATGGCTACTAACACCAAGGATAAATGAATGTCAGAGAAGATATCACAGAACTGCCGCACTGTGTCAGCATTTATACTGTGTGAAAGGAGCCATGGTTTAGTGAAATTGATGGGTTGATGCAAGAACTTAATTTCAAAAACAACTGCAAAGTGACCAGAAATGCCGGTATCAGAGATTTCCAGGTTATTTGCAGAGGGGCCAAGTGTTAGAACTAAGTGCAATGTATGTCCTCCCTGATGTGTGGGACTTGACACCACCTGAGTAAAATTAAAAGAATCCACAAAACCTAGAAATTCTTTAATCAGGGTCTTTGTTGGACAACAAACATGAATGTTCAAATATCCTAGAATCAGCATTCTATCTAGCACATGACACCATGAAAGATAAGAACTCTGAGAACCCCTGGACAAAATCCTTATTATATCCAGGAGGTCTATAAACCAGTGCATGTAGAACGGGCATCTTGGCAAAATACTGTCTGTTCTCAGAGAATTTCTCTACCTGTACAAGATAGATAGATAGATAGATAGATAGATAGATAGATAGATAGATAGATAGATAGATAGATAGATAGATAGATAGATAGATAGATAGATAGATAGATAGATACTTTATTAATCCCAATGGGAAATTCACATTCTCCAGCAGCAGCATACTGATACAATAAATAATATTAAATTAAAGAAAGATAATAATGCAGGTGAAAAACAGACAATAACTTTGTATAATGTTAAATGTTAACGTTTACCCCCCCAGGTGGAACTGAAGAGTCGCATAGTTTGGGGGAGGAACGATCTCCTCAATCTGTCTGTGGAGCAGGACAGTGACAGCAGTCAGTCGCTGAAGCTGCTCTTCTGTCTGGAGATGATACTATTTAGTGGATGAAGTGGGTTCTCCATAATTGATAGGAGCCTGCTGAGCGCCCTTCGCTCTGCCACAGATGTTATACTGTCCAGCTCCATGCCAACAATAGAGCCTGCCTTCCTCACCATTTCTGGAATCAAGGAAATTCTGCTCAGTACATCCTTCTCATCTTTCATATTGTATTGAAGGATGACGCTCAGGTGATCCTGTGACAAGATAACCATTTGTATCAGGTGTGTCTTTTTTAACATTTCGACAAGTTAAATTGATTTTTAAGTATTCTTTGGCTGCATTTCAATGTTGTCAGAGGATGCCTCTTTTAGTTGTCCTTTATTTGGATTGAATAGAATTCTCTCTGGCTTCCACAACTTGCATTTATATAGAAACATTTGTATTACATCCATGACAGCAACATGCCAGTATAGTCTCTCAGACTTTCTGTCCTCATGTTGAATTTAACAGAGTAGGCAACTCCACATGAACACATGATCACCGTCCAGCCAACCCTGCAAAACATAAAACAGAATCGATTTAAGCATTGTTGTATATAAAATCATCATATATGATCATCATATATCATAAAAGTTTCCACAAAAACAATACACATCAACAAATTTCTATGCACCCCAAACTTCTCACTTTGTCATATGTACTTCTTGTTTTTTTTTTCCTGAAGCACATGATAAGGTCCATTTTTGAGCTCTTTAAATCAAGCTTGCATTGCTTACATAGCTTCCTGATGGTGTTAACCTATAGAAATGGCATTAGTGAGAAAGTTGTCTCTTCTAATTAAAAAAAAGAAAAAAAAAACTCACAAGACTTTCGCAGTTGGCTGGTGAAAAAAATAAAGGACATTTTCAAAATAAATTCAGGCAATCATCAGTCAGTCATTTTCTATACCGCTTAGCCCTGAACAGAGTTGTGGGAGGGTGCTGAGGCCTCTCCCATCTAGCATAGGGTACAAGGCATGAACAAACCCTAGACGGGGCGCCAGTCTATCGCAAGCTATCAAGCAATTGTTTACAAGTAAAAAATACAAGAGCTTAAATTTCATGAAGCCTCTACTAATGATTTACCATTTTCATATCCCCTTTTTGGTGGGAGATCTTTTATGTCACATACTGAAAGAAAACAGATTATTATAACAGTTCAATGTCTTTTATTGACACACTATCCCTTGAACACAGAAACTCTGGGATTAATGTCCTGCTGTCTAATACAGAAGCAGGTATGCATGTATTCAGAAACTTTCACCAGCCTTTAAACACACCCTAGTTTTCGCAAGGCTGCTTATGACCCTTTTGAAAGCTGTGTGATTCCAAGTGTGGTTGAAAAAAAATTTTCAGGCACAAAGACAATGACAGCTATACATTTCAGAAACTTTTTAAAATTCATTTGTCACAATGTACATACAGACAGTATACATGAAGTATTGTTCAGATGTAATGGTAAATTACATGAAATATACAGTATATTTGTTATATCACTATGAGAAAAAACATAAAATGAAAACAATAGTTATAAAAATCACTCAGTGTTAATATTATGTTGGATACACCCAGCGCACACACTATGTGAATAAACAAAAACATGGTCCCTGTTAGTTTTGGCAATTTATTATTTACCTTGCATTCGATCTGGCTTTTATATGCAAAGTACAGCGACGACAAAAGTGCGACATGCATTCTTTCTCAGATGTAGAACGCTCAGCATCATCTGAGTTCACCTCTGTGATAACATGTCTTTATGTGAAAACAGCAGTGTCAGATTGGGGGGGAGTGTGAACGTGACTGAGAGAATAAAACTGAATAAAAAAACAAAAACGCTAAACTTTACAAGTACCATAAATTTACACCGGCGGTTACAGACTCAAATCAAATGTATGTTTTTATTCTATAATAGTATGAATAAGAGCAGCTACAGTCATATGAAAAAGTGTGAGAACCCCGCTTAATTCTTTGGATTTTTGTTTATCATTGGCTGTTTATCTTTAGCTTTCAAAGTATCAACTTCCTTTTAATATATGACATGCCTTATGGAAACAGTAGAATTTCAGCAGTGACATTAAGTTTATTGGATTAACAGAAAATATGCAATATGCATCATAACAAAATTAGACAGGTGCCTAAATTTGGGCACAACAACAGATATATTACATCAATACTTAGTTGAGCCTCCTTTTGCAAATATAACAACCTATAGATGCCTCCTATAGCCTTGGATGAGTGTCTGGATTCTGGATGCAGGTATTTTTGACCATTCTTCCATACAAAGTCTTTCCAGTTCAGTTAAATTTAATGTCTGCCGAGCATGGACAGCCTGCTTTAAATCATCCCACAGATTTTCGATGATATTCAACTCAGATGACTGTGACGGCCATTCCAGAACATTGTACTTCTCCCTCTGCATGAATACCTTTGTAGATTTCGAACTGTGTTTTGGGTCATTGTCTTGTTGGAATACCCAACCCCTGCGTAACTTCAACTTTGTGACTGATGCTTGAACATTATCCTGAAGAATTTGTTGATATTGGGTTGAATTCATCTGTCACTCGACTTTAACAAGGGCCCCAGTCCCTGAACTAGCCACACAGCCCCACAGCATGATGAAACCTCCACCAAATTTGACAGTAGGTACCAGGTGTTTTTCCTGGACTGCGGTGTTCTTCTTCCACCATGCAAATTGCTTTTTGTTAAGACTAAATAACTCAATTTTTGTCTCATCAGTCCAAAGCACTTTGTTCCAAAATTAATCTGGCTTGTCTAAATGAGCATTTGCATACAACAAGCAACTTTGTTTGTGGTGTGAGTGCAGAAAGGGCTTTTGCAATTTTGCTGAATTGTAGAACCATGTACAGATACACCATCTGCAGCAAGATGTTCTTGCAGGTCTTTGGAGGTGATCTGTGGGTTGTCTGTAACCATTCTCACAATCCTGCGCATATGCCGCTCCTATATTTTTCTTGGCCTGCCAGACCTGGGTTTAACATCAACTGTGCCTGTGGCCTTCCATTTCCTGATTACATTTCTTACAGTTGAAACTGACAGTTTAAACCTCTGAGATAGCTTTTTGTAACCTTCCCCTAAACCATGATAATGAACAATCTTTGTTTTAAGATCTTTTGAGAGTTGCTTTGAGGATCCCATGCTGTCACTCTTCAGAGGAGAGTCAAAGGGAAGCACAACTTGCAGCTGACCACCTTTAATACCTTTTCTCATGATTGGACATACCTGTTGTAAGTATGTGGACACTTGAGGGTGCTGTTGCCCTGTGAAACCCAACAGACCAATGCAGACACTGGTTTAAAAGCACACAGAAGTATTTTAATTTTCTTCTTCAATGTGCCGCAAAGCACCTCCACCACCATAAATCAATAATAACAATAAACTACAATAAACCAATCCTCCACTCCCAGCAGCTCCGTCACACTCCCTCCCAACTCCGGCTCAGCTTGCTGGGTCTGCACCAGTCCTCTAAATAGTCCTTGACCCGGAAGTGCTCCTGTCCTTTAGTCCATGTGATTCAATAGCACTTTCAGGTCAGATGAAGCCTTATATTTTTCTTCAGCCCGGAAGTACTTCTGTTCTTCTGTCCCCATGATTTGGGAGTACTTCCGGGCTATAGGGAAAATAAAAATCCCTGAGTCTCCCTGCAGCATCACCCAATGGCACCCACGGCACCCAGCAGGGCTGTGAAATCGAACTCCATCTCCCATGATGCCCTGCGGGAATCCGGGGCACCTCCATGCTGCAGGGAGGACTCCATCTAGCGGCCTGGATGTTTTGGCTGGGATAAGCTGCCGGCCGCCTCTCACACTGTCTATGAAGTTCAAGGCTTAATGAGCTAATCTAACCAATTTGGTGTTGCAAGAAATCAGTATTGAGCAGTTACATGCATTCAAATCAGCAAAATTACAAGGGGACCCAAATTTTTGCACAGCCAGTTTTTCACATTTGATTTAATTTCATACAACTAAATACTGCTTCACTGAAAATCTTTGTTCAGAAAACACCCCAGTACTCAGATGTTCCTAAGAACATCTTTTTTGTTGAAAGTAGAGTAAATTATTATGCAGGCTGAGAGAGTTTCCCAAACTTTTTCATATGACTGTAACTTCTCAAAATGGATGCGTCCGGGGTCGAACTCATGATCTTCTGATTACCAGTCAGTAGTTCTTACCGGAACACCACCAAAGCCGTCGTATTCAAGGGGTGTCAAAAAAGACGCTGACGGAGAGGTGTGAAGGGATTTCAAGTGGGCCAGAATTATGAGTTTTTTCGTAGGCTTTGGTAATTTCAGTGTTAATCTAACAACAAATCTGGTCATATTTAACTTATTGTCTAACAGCCCCCAAAATACCATGTGTCGCTATCTGATCTGCCTGAACTATTAACTCTCTTAAGTTCCCTTTACCAGAGAGTCATTCTTTTTTTTTAAACATTTTATTGGATTTATTAAAATCAAATAACATTCCATACAAGCAAGTCAAATGTAATAAAACTAGGTGTTAATCAAATTAATCCCCACACATAAGAAAGAGAGCTAATCCACCACAGCAAAAGTTTAATAGTAGGAAAACTAAATAAATAAATAAATAAAACAGGGAAGATAATCTGCTTCCTCAGTTTAAATACTTATTCTAAAATGTTATTGATTAGATCCTGCCAGGTTTTAAAAAAGTTTTGCACAGATCCTCTAAGTGAAAATTATATTTTTTCCAATTTCAAATAATATATAACATCAATTACCCACTGATGTAAAAGAGGTGAGTTAGCATTCTTCCAGTTGAGCAGGATAAGCCTACGTTCTAATAGTGAAGTAAAGGCAATTACAGTTTGTTTGTCATTTATAAGAGCTGAATTTGATTCCTGGTCCAATGTGCACCGAGCATGTGTCTGAGTCTCATATACTTCTCAGCTTATGCTTAAAAGCTGATGCTGCTATTTTATTATTCACTATAATAAATACAGTTTTTGTCATTTTATGTAGCCCTTAAGAGAAAATGTTATATTTTATGGTATAATCATTTTTCTATATTTTGCTTTGTACTAACTTCCTGTTGATGTACCCAGCTGGATTATAAATTAGACCATTGTTCTTGAATACATAAGAAAACAGGATGAATGTGCAGAAGCTCACATGTCTCTTAAAATAAGAATAAAAATAATACATTTAAAAAGTCATGTACACTGTAAGCTAACAGGACTATCAATCAACCTAGTGGACAGGGTTAAATTGTGATCATTTAAAGTATCAACGTTTGTCATGTACCGTTAGCAACTAGGTGTAACCAATCATGTTAAAAGTTTTCTGATTATGTAATGAATTCCTTTTTTTGAGTAGTGATCTAATCAATGAATTGTATAAATATAGCACAGAGGACACTTTTTTCTTTGCAACACTTACTAATATGACAAGTTGCCTCTTGCAAGATTTAGATAAACAATAATGATTGACAATTTCTCCTGCCTGTGTTTAATTGCTTAAATCGGGGCATTCCAGTTGGGGGAGTCTGTTTAAAATTTTCTTCCACACCTTCTCCACTTTAAGCCCATCTGGAAGTACACCAAACACAGCTGTTAGTGAAATAAGAGGGATTGTGACTCCAAGGCTGTCTGAAAGGCATTTAAAGAATTGGGTCCAAAATTTGGTACACGACCAAAATATATGACTCATTGAGGCTGGAACCTGATTGCAGCGTTTGCAGGTTTGACCTTTCCCTGGAAACATTTTGAACAATTTTAAACAAGACAGATATGCTTGATAGATAATTTTAACTTGTGCAATTGTATGCTTTGCACATATGGAGCTCGAGTGAATTCTGTGCATTGCTGCCTTCCATTCCTTTTCCGAAATGTTGAGTGAGAGATCCTTTTCTCAATGTACTCTGGGATTTTTGAAAGGGATGGACTTTAAAATATTAGAGAAATGCTGTCCGAGTCCTCAAGACTGATCAATATTTTTTTCCGGAATAGAGGTAGGTGGGAGGTGAGGAAAATTGGTTAGGTTTTGTTTAGCAAAGTTTCTAATTTGGAAGTAGTGAAAGAAATGTGTTGCTGGAAAGTTAAATTTGGGGTGTAATTGTTTGTAGGATGCAAAGACGTTGTCTATGTACAGATCTCTAAGTGATTTACTCACAAATGTTTTCCAGACATTAAAAACTGAGTATGGTTGAGAGGGTGGAAAAAGGTGGTTATCGTGCAGAGGTACCACAGATAAAAGCTTCTCTATCTTGAAGTACTTCCTACATTGGTTCCATATTCTGAGTGAATGAAGCACAATCGGATTATTAGCATGTTGGCAATGACTTGTATTTATAGAATTTTATTGTCTCTAGCTTCTATAAATGTTGCTAATAAAAGGGGAACTAACTTAATTGAGAATTCTTTTTTATAAAATTTGGTAGGGTAGTCATCAGGGCCTGCTACTTTCCCACTCTGAAGTGAGTTTATAGCCCCTAGTAATCCTGACAGTGCCAGAGGTTTATCCATTTCCTCTGCACTCAGAGTATCTAGCTGTGGTATCTGTAATGCATCCAAAAATGCATTAAGTTGCGTTTTGTCTTCTTTAAACTGAGTAGAGTATAATGACTTATAGTAGTTTCTAAATGTGTGTATTATATTTTTATTGTCAATGATTTTGTCTCTGTCTGTGCTGGTAATTTCTGGTATTGCATTGTAAAATTCCTTCTTGTGGATTTGTTGAGCTAAGATCTTAGCTAAGATATTAGCTTTCATTCTGTGTTCATAGTAATGATGTCTTGATTTAAAAATTAGTTGTTCTGTTTCTTTAATTGTCAAGATGCTGAATTCTATATGCAGAGCCTGTCTTTCCTATTAAGTGCCTCATTTGGACACCTGGAATGTTCTTGATCTATTCTGGTAATTTCACTTATTAGCTCTGAAACCTTCTTGGTTTCCTATTTATTTTTGTGGAAAAGATATAAAATAATCTGTCCTCTTAAGAAAGCATTCAGAGTTTCCCAGAGTATTCCAGCAGAGACCTCTGAGGATGTATTTGTCTCTAAGAAAATCGATTTACTTGGATATAAATTCTATACCGTTCTCATCTGCTAATAAACATGGGTTAAGACGCCAGCTGTGAGATGATTACATAGGGCATAGTGATTTAAGCTCCATGATCAAAGGGGCATTGTTGGAGATAACAATAGCATCGTACTTACAAGATTTAATCGTATGCAAGAAATTGTTCACATTTGGAATGGATGTAAATACATCCACATTGGGTCCATAGATATTTATGAAAATCACTTTACAGTTAAATAAATTACCAATGATGATCTCATATCTCCCTTCAGGATCAGATACTATAGAAAATTATATTCTTAAAATTGGTAATCTCTATGTATTAGAAAAGTATTATAACACATGAGAAAGGTAGACACTATATTTTATCAAGTATATATGGGTTAGGAGTTTAAAAGCTCATGCCTATATATTTTTATTACCCTATACATATTTTTATTACCCTATATGAGCCACAGACCACAATTATCTCTCAAGTTAAAGTCTGGACGTGCAAGAAAGTTGAGAATGGCTGAGCCCCTTGATAAGAAATAATGTAAACTCTTGGGTTTTAAATAATTGTCCAGCGTTGGGAAAGAAGGGAATGCAGGTAAGTCAGAAAGATATGATGGACAGTATGACACCCAATCAGCTGAGAGATAATGGTAGATTAATTAGGGGCAGAAATTGAGCGGTGAAATATTGTGGAGTCAGATGAGGATGAATAATGACTTGTGTGATAAGAACTGTAAGAAATGTAAGAGTTGCTTTTAGTTGCTTGCTCATTGTTCCATCTAAGATGAATCTGTATGCGTGCCATACAATAAAGCTTAATTCTGCTGTCTGCTCTGAAGTCTCTGAGTGCCTTCTTTGGGGCTGAAAGCGTCCCTGCCATGTCAGCCTGCTTCAACAATGCTACATCTGATTCTACAAATGAAATTATTCTATGTATAAGAATTCCCATACCTCTAGTTTTCTTTGTAAAGCTAGAATGGAATATTTGGCCAGTCCAGTTTCTGGACAGAGAGTCATTCTTCTTGGCAATTTCAACATCCATATTGAAATTCCTACATGTAAAATGGGAAATTATTTTTGTCCTTGCTGGACAGTTTTCACTTGGTGTAACATGTTGATTTTCCTATCCATTCTGGTGGTCATATATTAGACCTGATCTGCACATCTGGATTATCTGTCAGCTACACTTACAGCAGTGATTTGGGACTCTCCGATACCTCCCTCATTAGCTCTCCCTCCTCATACCTGTAAACCTCAAGTTTTTTTCAGAAACCTTACAATATCTGTCCCTCTATACTTGCTGGCTCATTTTCTGATCTTTTCTGTCTTCCCCTATTCCATCAATGATAGACTTTTTGACTGTTATAACTCAGCCCTTCATTCAGCACTAGATAAAACAGCTCATTTAAAATATAAGGATGTTTCCTTAGAGTGCTCAGCTCCACTGTATAATTCAGAATTACAGTCTATGAAAGAAGCTGGCTGACACCTTGAGGGAATGTCATGTAAGACTGACCTCACTGTGCATATCCAGGCATTCTCTGACCATCAAAGGCTTACAGAGATGCCCTAACTGCAGCCAAGAACATGCATTACGGTAGAATAATAAAAAAATGGCCAAGATAACCTGAGGGTTTTCTTCTCTGTAGTTAGTAAACTTCTTCAATCTGCATCTGGCCCAGTTACCTCTTTTACTGAAGTCAGTGAAAAATTTCTCCACTTTTTCCATAATAAAGTTAAAGATCTAAAAAATCTGACTTAACATAAATCCATCATCTATTTATACCTTCCCCTGTCTTCCCACTTCATCCAGCTCCTTTTCTAAATTTTCACCAGTCACATCTGCATTTGTTAACACTAGAATTACCAGAATCTGCGAAAAAACTCGTAGATCCGGCCCACCTTAAATCGCTTCTTAAATCCGTTCACACCTCTCCGCCAGCGTCTTTTGTCCTCTAAATGTGCTGATAAAAGACAAGCTGCCAGCAGCCGGCAGCCCCGCTCCGACTTAGAACGTGCACGAACTTTTCCCAGCTCATGCCTTGATTGATTATCTGGGAGTGAAGTGGAGTTTTAGAGTGGAAATAATAGATCGTTATTTGGAACACACGCATTTCATGTGTGTACCGTCTCTACAGTAATCTGTGTAAACACATTGTTAAAACAGAAACTTTTTCATATTTTAGTAATAAATGTTACAAAATGTAGGCATAAACTATAGAATGTGTAAAGCCCGAGTTCCAAAGATCAAATAAACACTTTCACAAAAGCTTCAAGAACTGCACAACATTTTCCGTGGCGTAGCGCAGTAAGATTTCCCTTTCAAAGCACAGTAACTTTGCTGTGCCTCAGAGACACGAGTTCAATTCCCCGCTGGGGATAATGTGTTACTTCTTTTTAACCTCAAACGGACATAACATTTATAAATTGGTATGCACTGTCAGTTAATGAGATCGTTATATTTTCATGTGGGATGCTCCTTTTAAAATATTTTTTTTAACAATTGAGACTGCAATTAACATGAACAACTGTCCTTATAACTTATTTTTTCAAGATCCATAACACACAGACAGACAGAGCACTGCGTAATAAAGAGACAGACAGGCAGAGATATACAAATAAACAGGGAAGGCACATGTACTGAAAGAAAAAAAAGATCAACATGTGCGTTGTTCCTGCTGCACTGAATAAGCTCATGCGCTCTAACATCACCCCTCCCCCCGATCTGACTCTCTAAGTAACAGCACAAGTACAGACACAAACCAAGTGTAATCAAGAGTTCCCGGTTCGATCCACACTCACTCCTATATTTGCCGTTTTCAGTAGTAAGCTGCTCTTTTTGCTAATATTATACACACATGCACTTGGTTGCTCTAGTAACACTTCTGCTTCATTTTTATTGTGTCACTCATTAGGATTTTGAACCCTTATTGTTTATTTTAGGCTTAAACAGTGGTAGTCTCCATTTGTAATTGCTCCTAATTAGTTATAAGATTCAAATGACAAAAGAAACCAGCATTTCTCCATTTAGCTTGTTTCCATTTACACCTGTGTGTATTTATTATGCACTATTTGGTTTAATTAAAGTAATAATTAAGCAACTGGGTTGGAACAAAAACCTGCAGCCCCTGTGGCCCTCCAGGACTGACTTTTCCCACCCCTGTCTTACAAGATCAAATAAAAATGCTATTAATAACCTACAAAGCTTTAAATGGTCTTACACCAAACTACCTTCTCTATCACTATTTTCTTGTTTGCCCACTAAGGTCCTCTCATTCTAGTAATCGTGTTGTGCCCCACACTAATCTGCACTCTATGGGTAACAGGGCCTTCAGCTTTATAGCACCCAGACTTTGGAGTGACCTCCCAAAATTAATTAGATCAGCTGACTCAATTCATTCTTTGTAAAAACAAGTTAAAACACATCTATTCAGGAAGGCTTTTAACTTAACCTAACCTTCTAACACTTCTTTCAGTCTGCCTCTCTGTCCACATGTTCAGCATAATTTTTGTGTGTGTTATATCATAAATTATGTTGTTTGCTCTTTTAGTATTGAGTTTACTATTTTACTCTGGTTTGTTTTTTTCTTTTATTCTATTTAATGCTTTGTATATCCTGAGTTTATATATTCTATCAATTAAGTGTTCCATTTGTAATCAATATTACATATGCCCCGCTGTTTATGCTCCTTGAGCATGGGAAAGGTGCTATATAAATAAAATGTATCATTATTATTATTACAGTTATAGCACTACTGTAAAACTACAATATGAATATACTGGAATACATAATTCATTATTTTAAAACCACAAGGAAGACAATCACATATACTGTATATATATTTGATGAAAATCTGTTTACAACATATTATGACAAACCTTTGACAATATCAGGGGATATGATGATCTTTGCTTTATGGGTAATGGGAACTAGATCAGACAAAGGACACTTCTCTGGGCACTGGGCACAAAATGTCTCACATGGAATCAAATGCATAGGGAAGTCATTCATTTTTGGCGTGGCACAAACTTCCCAAGGCAAAACACCTGGAATTGTTTGATTCCTCTGAATGTAATGCACACTTTTAATAAGCAATTGGCCTTCAGGAGGATAGCAAACATCAGATGACTTCTGTTCACGATCATATGAGCAACTGTGAGCAACACATTATTTTCTGTTTTCATAATTTTGTTAAAAGTGCTCAGAACGTATTTGAAATAAAAGCCATTTAGGTATAGTCTTGTGTGAACACAAAGATACAGGCTTGCAAAAGGAACAGTGTCTGGTATTCAATTTCTTTTTGGGGGTATTATAGCTATCGGGGGCTTTAATTACCAGAATAGCAGTGGGCAAGATCAGGAGTGTTAAGAAGTAATCAGTGACTGTGAAACGGACACAGGTGATGGCCACTTAGAAAGGTAAGCAATATTTCGCTAAAATTGTTTGTGTTAGTATCAACGAATGCCCGCCCCTCCAACGAAGAAAGCGTCAGAAAGCATCTCTAAAAGAACAAGGTAGGATGAAGGGATAGGCACACAGATTCAAATAAAAAAGTGTCAAATTTGCTCAAGCGAGCCAATCTGTCAGATGCACTGGGCACTGCTGTGTATGATTCAAATCTCTTTGACCCTCATAGGGCAGCATTGTGGATGTCCTGTGGGAAGAGTACCCATCTAAATTAGATCCAAAAATGTTGAAGGGGGACCCTATTGATGACTCGGAAAATCCTGTTCTTTTTGTGAATAGACACTTGAGAAAGTGGAGGTTGGAATCAGAAAAGGATCCCATGAAGGATCCGTTATCAACTGTACTGTTTCGAAGGGCAGTGATTGAGACCTTGCCAAGGCCAGTTAGAGATAGGCTGGAGGACACTTTAGGCCTGGAAGCAAAGTCGTAAAGAGAGTTCTGTGATCATGTGTCCTATGCGGTGGAAAAGCAGCTGAGCAAGCAGGAGAGGCAGGTGCAGTGAAAGCTGGCTCAGCTGAAGTTGGAGGAACTGACACAGAAAGATAAAAAGAAGATCCAGGCGGCAGTGATCCACACCCCGGAATTGGGTTCAGCCGAGAACGGTAATGTAATGGCACCAATGGTCTCCCAGCAGACTGCCCCTGTCCAGCCACAAGCAGGACAACCTGTAGTAATTCCAGCTCCTGTATATGCGTCCCAGCAACCTGCCTATGTCCAGCCTCAGGCAGGACAACCCATGGAATGCTAGCCCTTGTATTTGTGTGTCTCCCTCCATACCAGCAGCAAGGTGGTGGGAGAGGATGACAGAGAGCCCCCAAGGGTGGAAATTTTAAAGCACCCAGGGGATCCCTTGAAGTGTGCTGGGGATGTGGCCAACCAGGTCATGCCAGAAGAAACTGCCAAACTAGACCATGGCCACAGGGTAGCAGCCAGCCAGCCCAGAATAATCCGAATTTCAAGTATAATATGTCCCACACTCAAAACCAGCCAAATTACAATGCACCCTAGGCCTAGAGCCAGAGGAATTATATTGGACCCTAAGCTCAAACCCAGTCAAATTGGGGTCAACAGCAGGCAGTGTCAGGACCCACCGATCCTTGGATGGGGTTCGTTCAAGACTTTTAGGGAGGCCCAGAAGATCCTACTTGGGAAGGACAGTACCCAATGCTATCTGGGGGTGCTGACAGTGAACCAGTTACTAATAATAGTTACTAGAAATAGAAGGAAGATGTACTCCAGTAATGATAGACATTGGAGCCACATACACCTGTGTCCAAAAAAAAGATGCAACACACCTTCCCATGTCTGGAAATCATGTTAAGATGGCAGGATTCTTGGGACAAGCTCAATTCATTCCATTAAAGGCTCCAGTACAGTTCTGCTTACAGGGCAAGGTAATGAAAATTCTCATACTGGTCTCAGATCAATCATCCATAAATCTTTTAGAAGGGATGCACTGTGCAAAATGAATCTTACAATTTTGTGCACCCCAGCTGGAGTGCACTTAGGTACAGGTTGCATTTCAAACCAGATGACTATTCAAATGCCGATAGCTACTGTATATTTACTGGGAGATATGCCCTCGGACTCATTCACTCATTCAGTCAGCCAGTTCTGAGAAAAGTGGGGACAATTTGTTTCATCCCGACTACCACAGGCCAGAAAACGCAGACTAGAGTTTCACTGTACTATGATTTATGACACTAAAAACGATAAGGAACTTGAGAAAAAATGTCTCTCTGAGACCGGCTTCAACCCTGTCTCGCTTTACTTGCGATAAATTATAATTAGCAAGCAGGGAGCAGTTATGCGAATAGAACAGAATCAGTTCAGAAACAAATGGTTTCAGGTTCCTGAGGCCATTCCACATGTGATGTTACTTGGAACAGCAAATTTTGAGAGTAAAGATTTGGGTCCCATGGGAAAAAGAGCAGAAACGGTAGAATGGGCGGAGACAGCCAATCCATTGCTCCAACATTCCAAAGGGTTTACCAACCCATAGCATGGAATTCTGCTACTGTGGTCATCACTGAAAGTATATCAGTATATCTGAAAGTATATCAGCTCCTCCTCATCAGAGCTCTCTGTATCGAGACTGCTATTATATTTTTTTTTTAGTTGTTGATGTCTGTTCTGTTTTGTCTCACCTTCCACAGGTAGTTCTTCCTCAAGAGGCAGGTCATTTACTAGCAATAGCAGGTTTCGGTGCAACACTCGCATAGTCTTACTACCTCTCTCTGGCCGTACCTTGTATACAGGTCCTTCTCCCAACCTCTCCACCACGCAATGGACTACTTTCTCCCAGTAG
Source organism: Erpetoichthys calabaricus (assembly GCF_900747795.2). NCBI lineage: Eukaryota > Metazoa > Chordata > Cladistia > Polypteriformes > Polypteridae > Erpetoichthys > Erpetoichthys calabaricus. The sequence goes on from NC_041396.2 coordinate 125,137,192, forward strand.
GCACGTAGCTTCCCTGGGCCTCCTCTCTCTAAGAGATTTTTAACCAGTACCCGGTCACCTGGTTGGAGTGCAACACCTCTTACATGTCTATCATACCCCTGCTTGCTTTTAGCAGAAGACTTCTGGCTGTTGTTGGCAGCAATTTGATAAGCCACTCACATCCTATCTGCCCATTTCTGTGCAAAGGTCTGATGATTGTGTGCCTCAGTCTCCCTCCTAGAGTTGAAGAGCAAGTCAATCGGCAGTCATGGAGCTCTGCCATACAAGAGGAAGAATGGGGAGTATCCTGTTGCCTCATGCCTTGTGCAGTTGTACGCATGCACAATTTGAGGCAGATGGTCTTTCCATTCACTTTTCTTCTCCTCTTGTAGGGTGCACAGCATTTGGAGGAGTATACGATTTAAACGTTCCACCAGATTGCACTGTGGATGATAAGCAGTGGTCCGTGAGTGAGTAATTCCTGACAGTTGTTGTAGTCTATGGAACAGGCTATTCTCAAACTCACATCCTTGATCACAATGCAGTTTCTCCAGATACCCAAAACAAGGGATGAAGTCCTAGAATATCTTCTCGGCAGCTGTCTTTCCCGATTTGTTTTGTGTTGGATATGCCTGAGCGAAGCGTGTAAAGTGGTCCATAAGGACTAGGATATACTCGTATCCTCCTTTGCTGGGCTCTAGATGTAAATAGTCGATTGAGACCAACTCAAATGGTGCACTAATTATAATGGATCCCATTGGAGCTCTCTGAGGGATATTGGGGTGTTTTTGATTAATGCAAAGACATTTTTTGTTACATAGTCCTCAATATCTTGCTACATATATAGCCAGTAAAACCATTCACAGGAAAGATGGACTGCCTTTTCAGCACCTACATGTCCCATATCATCATGCAAGCTCCTTAGCACCATTAATTTTAGCTGTTCAGCGAGAACCAATTGTCTATGTCAGTGTTTCCCAAACTCGGTCCTGGGGACCCCCTGTGGCTGCAGGTTTTTGCTCCAACCAGATTCTCTTTTTAATTGAACTCCTGGGCTAATTAAGTGAACTGATATTTCCCAAGTTCTGTGTTTAGGGAACAATATAGAAATTAGAAAACTAAGTTTGCTAAAAAAAAAAAATTCAAATGTACCAAGCAGTTATATAGGAATAATGTATTTTTTTCTTTTTAACAGTATTTTCATCTTGATTTTCATTCTACTTTTCTAGGTATTCTAATTGTTTAATTAATCCATTATTTAGTAATTAGTGGGTCTGACTCTGAAGTAGTTGCAGCCTTTGATTATTCAGTGTTGTTTGCCTGCGTGTCTGATCTGCTCGTTTTAAATTGTCATTATTAAGATACAAGGAAGGGTGAAAACTGCACAGAGAAAGGGCAAAATATAATGAAATCAACAAAAGAGAGTTAAGCATTTAAATCTATAGCAAAAGCAGAAATATTTCTAAATGTCTTATGAATGTAAAAATCATGCTGCTGTACTTTTCTGAATGTCGAATAATGAAAAAAAATACCAGCTAATTAAATGAGATCAGTGTGTTATCAAGTTGTTGTCACTGATTAGGAATCCAGTTGGAACAAAAACCTGCAGCCACAGTGGGTCCCCAGGACCGAGTTTGGGAAACACTGGTCTATGTTGCTTTGTTTTTCGGTAGAGTACTCCATTGTCTATCTCTAACTTGTTCCACTCATGGACCAGTTTTCTCATCCTTTTACTTATTGCTTTTTTCCCCTTTACATTAGGATTCCATGCCTTAAGTTTCAAGGACACCACTTCTTTGATAGTCGGATCTTCCTGTTACGCAGTTCTGATGTCTTCAGGCATCATACCTGAAATGTTGCCTGTTAGCACAGTATTTACTTCTTCACAATTAAGCTGCAATGCAGCCACCCAGGGTACATCATCACTTTGGGCTGCTTTGCTCCCTTGCCACACTGCAGACACTACCTCTGGTGACACTATCTCTGTATGGTCATCCATTTGCTGTAGAATGTTTATCGGGTACCTGGACAACATGTCGGCATCTGCGTTCCTCTTCCCTGGTCTATACTTAATATCAAAATGGAAATCTGCTAACTCCCCAACCCATCTGTGACCCACAGCATTTAACCTGGCAGAGCTCAGGACATAGGTCAACGGGTTATGTATAGACAGTGAAGGTTGGAGCGTAATATAGGTAATCTCGAAATTTGTCACAGATGGCCCATTTAAGTGCCAGGAACTCAAGTTTACCAGAGTGCAGGTGGTAATTCCTCTCTTCAGGTGTTAGTGTCCTGGACCCATAACCCATGACTCTTAGCTTGTTGTCTTGCCATTGGTATAATACAGCTCCCAGGCCTTCATTTGATGCATCTGTATGTAACACAAATGGAAGATCAAACTTTGGGTAGGCTAGGATAGGAGGATTGGTCAGCATCTCCACCAATCTTGATACAACATTCTGATGTTCAGTAGTCCAGGTTATTGGGGTTCGTGACGGAAGCTGTCCTTTCTCCCCTTTATTTGCTCGACCTTTACCCTTGTTTTTCTGAACCTTGGTTGTATCACTCAGCTAAGCTGGGCTCTGAAGAAGTTTGAACAAGGGCTTTGCCAGCCGGGAAAAGTCCTGGAGGAATGACCGGTAGTACCTAAGGAATCCCAATAGCGTCCGAACTTCTCCAACTGTGTGGGGTTTCCTTTTCTTTAAAGCAATCACTGCTTCCAAATCCTTTGGGTCGATCTGGATCCCTTACCCCGACACCAATCGCCCGATGTAACAAATTTTTTTCTTAAAAAGTTCACATTTGGCTGGATGGAGCGTGATACCATGTTGTCGCATCCGGCAGAATACTTGTCTAAGATGTTCTACATGGTCCTCAAATGTTTTAGAATAGCACAGGACATCATCCAAGTATGGCACACAGAACTCATCTCTAATGCCTTCTAACATTCCCTCCATACATCTCTGAAATGCAGCTGGTTCATTTGTCAATCCAAAGGGTATCCGCACCCATTCATGGAGTCCCCAAGGTGTACTGAAGGCTGTTAGCTGCCTTGACTCCTCACTCACAAAACCCTGATGATATGCACTGCCTTAATCCAAGATGGAGAACCATGAATTGCCCTCGAAGCTGTCCAACAGATCCTGAATCCGTGGCAATGGGTGGCGATCCGGTATTGTTTTGCAGTTGAGCTCAAGAAAATCAACACACAGGCGCAGGCTGTTGTCTTTTTTTCGCACACACACTACTGGTGAGGAATAAGCTGACACAGACTTATGGATCCAGTCTAAGAGATTCTGAACATACTCCTTGACCTCTTTTTACAGGGGCCTGAGAATGGAGTTGTAGCTCTTCTATACAGGTGTGTTGTCTGTCATACTGATCTTCATTCATACATCCAATATCTCCCATGGGTAAACACGTCAGATTGTTCATAAAGCATCTGCCGGACCACCTCCTGATTATGCTTTGACAGGTGGTCTAAATTGACATTCGGGTGCCACCTCTCATGTGAGGGAGCAGCTCGGTTAGTTTCTTTTCCCTCACTCTGTCCATCAACAGCAGAGCTTACATAAGTGGGGCAAAAAGGAGTATCGCCATTCTGATCTACTGGCTTCTCAGGAGTTGGGGTAATGTCTACAGGTTTGCTTTCAGTAATCACTCCAATCGATCCTGGAACTGTCTTTGGATGTAAGAAAATGTCATGATTTGTTGAGTTCTGAATTGGAATTTTCACTGTTTTGGAAGCACCAGCAGGCACGTCGACAAGTGCTGGGAACAACTCCAATCCCTCTGGTTAGTCGCATTCTACATCTGGCTCAAACAGCATCTCTCCTCCCCCAGGTAAAGCCCTGATATGACATTTCACCTCACAGACCTGATGGCTGTGGATAGTGAACCCTCTTTTTCCTACTTTCACTACAGAGTTTTCTGGTTCACCCCAGAGTGGCGTTGTACAACAACCATCAGTGTTTCAGCGTTGCACTTCTGAATATTCAAGGCCTCCGACAGTAAGTCCACCAAGCAGATGCTATCAGTCTGGTCACTGTTCCCCATGATAATCTCTTGAATTACATTAAAACCCACCCAGGCTACTTAACCTTTCTTAACTTACAAGCATTGGGACATACAGTGCATCCGGAAAATATTCAAAGCGCATCACTTTTTCCACATTTTGTTATGTTACAGCCTTATTCCAAAATGGATTAAATTCATTTTTTTCCTCAGAATTCTACACACAACACCCCATAATGACAATGTAAAAAAAAATTACTTGAGATTTTTGCAAATTTATTAAAAATAAAAAAATTGAGAAATCACATGTACATAAGTATTCACAGCCTTTGCCATGAAGCTCAAAATTGAGCTCAGATGCATCCTGTTTCCCCTGATCATCCTTGAGATGTTTCTCCAGCTTAATTGGAGTCCATCTGTGGTAAATTCAGTTGATTGGACATGATTTGGAAAGGCACACACCTGTCTATATAAGGTCACACAGTTGACAGTTCATGTCAGAGCACAAACCAAGCATGAAGTCAAAGGAATTGTCTGGAGACCTCTGAGACAGGATTGTCTCGAGGCACAAATCTGGGGAAGGTTACAGAAAAATTTCTGCTGCTTTGAAGGTCCCAATGAGCACAGTGGCCTCCATTATTCGTAAGTGGAAGAAGTTCAAAACCACCAGGACTCTTCCTAGAGCTGGCTGGCCATCTAAACTGAGCGACTGGGGGAGAAGGGCCTTAGTCAGGGAGGTGACCAAGAACCCGATGGTCACTCTGTCAGAGCTCCAGAGGTCCTCTGTGGAGAGAGGAGAACCTTCCAGAAGGACAACCATCTCTGCAGCAATCCACCAATCTGGCCTGTATGGTAGAGTGGCCAGACGGAAGCCACTCCTTAGTAAAAGGCACATGGCAGCCCACCTGGAGCTTGCCAAAAGGCACCTGAAGGACTCTCAGACCATGAGAAAGAAAATTCTCTGGTCTGATGAGACAAAGATTGAACTCTTTGGTGTGAATGCCAGGTGTCTCGTTTGGAACGAAACCTGGCACCATCCCTACAGTGAAGCATGGTGGTGGCAGCATCAAGCTGTGGGGATGTTTTTCAGCGGCAGGAACTGGGAGACTAGTCAGGATAAAGGGAAAGATGACTGCAGCAATGTACAGAGACATCCTAGATGAAAACCTGCTCCAGAGCGCTCCTGACCTCAGACTGGGGCAACGGTTCATCTTTCAGCAGGACAATGACCCTAAGCACACAGCCAAGATATCAAAGGAGTGGCTTCAGGACAACTCTGTGAATGTCCTTGAGTGGCCCAGCCAAAGCCCAGACTTGAATCTGATTGAACATCTCTGGAGAGATCTTAAAATGGTTGTGCACTGATGCTTCCCATCCAACCTGATAGAGCTTGAGAGGTGCTGCAAAGAGAAATGGGCGAAACTGGCCAAGGATAGGTGTGCCAAGCTTGTGGCATCATATTCAAAAAGACTTGAGGCTGTAATTGCTGCCAAAGGTGCATCAACAAAGTATTGAGCAAAGGCCATGAATACTTATGTACATGTGATTTCTCTGTTTTTTTATTTTTAATAAATTTGCAAAAACCTCAAGTAAAATTTTTTCACGTTGTCATTATGGGGTGTTGTGTGTAGAATTCTGAGGAAAAACATGAATTTAATCCATTTTGGAATAAGGCTGTAACATAACAAAATGTGGAAAAACTGATGTGCTGTGAATACTTTCTGGATGCACTGTACAAGGCTGTTGAGCCATGTTTGGAACTCGTGATCTCAAGAAGAACTTCTATCCTCGCTGCAGTGACTTGAAGTGGATGGTCTGGTAACAGGCTTTCAAGTGATTGAATTGTTACATTTGGCAAAGCTGATTCCACCCAAGACTTCTCAATAATACTTACTTGGGCCCCACTGTCCAGCAGCATCTCAAGTTTTACCCCATCCAGATGACAAGTTACCATGCACCTACCACCAGTCAACTAGGCCACACGCTTCCTTTTGACTATACCATATTGTTTGAGTGACTTAGCAGTAGACAGGAGTTCCTCTTTGGGGTGCAGCCTTTCAGTGGTTGGAGACCATAAATCCTGTCCGGTCACTGGTGGCCCCGCCCTGGTGACCCCGTCGAGTTTCCCAATGACTTGTTGTTCTTCTGTAGACAACCGATAGCCCTGTGTCCCTCTTTTCCACATCGGAAACAGTGTGTGCATGGGTCCTTTCCTTGGGATACACACTGTTGGCACTTCCCTTTTACCTCTCGCTTTGTTGACTGTTTAGTGAAGGATGGAGAGGGGCAGTTGTGTTCCATTGCGGCATTCACTACCGGGACGAGAGCTTTCTCCAGACTCTTAGTCAGCGATGACACTTGTGCAGTCAGTTCCTATATTGCAGCCCAGTTAGCTTGGACTTCTGCTTGCACCTGAACAGCATGCGGACTGTCCCCATCTTGCTGCACTGCACTGCACTGATACTGACTACTATCTGTCTGTAGGTTTGACCCAACCTATTTTGTCTCTCTGTTTCTTTGCTCACTAACGTTGTTATCAACTCCAAAATAATGTCGTCTGTAATACGGAGGTCTGAGATGTGTGGTTTAAGATCTTGTCTGACATACGAGCATTTATCATTCATACCCTAATAAAGTGAATGAAAGAACACTCCCTGAACTAGCTTGCTGTCATACTGAAATCCTGTACTTTGTTTAGAAGCAAACAACACACGTTGTTTCAACCCCATTAACGTATACATAAACTGTTGTGGGCTTTCTTTATCATGTTATTTGGCATTGCTCAGGTCATGGAACAATTCAGTACTGCTTTTTTCCCTTAAGTGTGCCCTGAGAAAATGCTTTAGCTCAGCTACAGTCAGGTTATCTTTGGTAATGAGCATGTCTTTAAAGGTACCAGGTTTGATAATTCTGAGCACCGTTCTAATAATCTCAGCCTCAGTAAACCCTTCGACTAGCCCCTCATCAATTTGCTTACACAAATTATTATACAATAACTCAAATTAGAATCTGAATCTGAGATTTGACCTCCATGAATCTTGTACTCTCTACAAGGCAGCAATGCTGCAACATCTGTCAGTTTTATTAAACCAGTTACCTGATCAGCGACCACTGGTGTCGAGGCTATTTTACTCATTACAGGTGCTACTACTACTGGTTCAGTCTCTGACACCAAATCAGCATCTTCTTCATCAGCTGCCTGGGCCGACTGCAGTTCATTGATGAGGTCACGAAGTACAAGCAGGCGAGACATCCCCTGATCCTCACTGCTCCTCAGTTGATCACTCCTTAAGAAGTCAACAATGAAGTCAAAAATTTCCACTTCAGTCGATTCAGCACCTGGCAAATCTTCTTCAACCTTATCTTCAAATGATGCTGCCAGCTTATGGAGTAGGACCCTGCTGGTAGCACTGGTCAGCTGATGAAGTTGTTGCTGGATTTCCCATCGCAAATCACGTACAGCAGCCATCACTGGATATCTAAGTCTGCTGCCTAGACCATTTGTTCTGGAAACATGTAATCAGGATCTCACGGTTCTCAGATGATTAGTACCAGTCCAACAGGAAGCACTAATCCCGGACAAGCCCTCAAATTTGTTACCCCTGCAACATTCAGAGTCAGAGAGCTGCTGTTCGTCCATCCAGCCAGTGTTTAGAAATTGTGATAAAGAATAGAGAGAGCACATGCATTGAGCTGGCATCAGCTTCACACAGGTGAATTTATTCTTCCTGTTTTCTGTACTCTGCTCTATACTGCGCGCAAGGAGCGCCCATCTAACGACTTGGAGGTGGAATAGCACTTAACTCATTTAAACCACGGTGAAATCAAACGAAATCCTTAAAATAAATAAACAGGATGAATAAGGGTGCTTCTTTTCTCTCTGTCTCGTTTTAACCTTTAAAGTCTCTTTTACTCTGTCATCCTTTTCTTATTTCTGAGTTTATTTTTTTTCAACTTTCTATACAGACTCACTAATTTTTACAAAACTGCAAGCTGATTTGGATTCTTTATGCTCCATAATCCCAACCATGTGTTTTTTTGTTGCTGGTTCTTGTTTTAAGGACCACTTAGGTCTTCATGATTTGGGGTTATAGAGTATGTTCGGGGACAGTTCAGAACACTGATTTCTCAAAAATGCGATCAGCCATGCTCAGCACAATTGGCTGAGCTCAAAGCCCTTACCGAGGCATGCAGGTTAGAGGAACAAAAAATTGTCACTGCCTTCACAGACTCAGATTATGCACATGGAGTCTGCCATTTCGTTGGAGCTATATGGAAACAAAGGGGCTTCAAAATGAGTGATGGATCACCCATCCAGCACTGCAATCAGATTATGCAATTAACAGCAACAATGCTAATGCTGAAAAAACTTGCCATTGTTAAGTGCCAAGCCCAAAAGAAAGGGAACAACTATGTGACAAAAGGTAACAACCTTGCGGATTCTATGGCCTGTCAGGCTGCCGACTCTGCAGTGGCCGTGCTAGTACCACTGTGTCGTTATTGAGACAAATACCATGGATAAAGACATAATTACTATGCAAGACAGAGTCAGAATGGCAGAGAAAATGTTTTGGGACAGCCAAGAGCACAAAGGTCAGCTCAAGGACTATGATGTGCTCCAAATGGTTTGCTTGCGGCCCCTGCCTCACTCTTACAAATGTTTATTAGGGAAGCGAATGGTTCTGACCATTGCACAAGAGGGGAAATGCTGAAAAAGATTAAAAATTATGGTTTTTAAGGTTGTGACCACCTTATTTACAAGCGGCAGTGGACAAGTACCTGACAGACTGTGAAATTTGTGCAAACAAAAGTGTCAGAAATGAATCACTGCCCCCATAGAGCACATTCCAGTACCGAAAGGTCCATTTAAACATCTTTTGAATGACTATGCAGACATGAATGTTACGATTTCTAGAAAAAGATACCTGCTAGTAATAACAGACAGATTCAGCAGATGGATAGAAGTGATACCCTCACCTGATCAAAGTGCTTGACACAGAAGTCATACCAAGGTTTAGCATCCCATCAATGATTAGCACTGAGAATAAAACAGAGACTTGGTTGTGTGTACCACACCCAATCACAGGGAATAGTGGAAAGAGCAAATGGGATCCTAAAGAATAAAATAGCTGAAATCTGCACAGACACTGGTCTTAATTGGGTAGACTCTTTGCCAGTTGCTTTGATGTTGTATCATTTGCAGACTAACAGAGTGACGCAGCTAACACCACATGAAATGCTTACTGGCTGGCCAATGCCTTTGCCTTTTTGGAGGGAAACCATAAGGGTCCCCCATTGGAGCAGCTAGAGCTTGAAATGCAGCGCTATGTAAGGCAGTTAACTACTATCCATAAAGCTATATATTCATAGGAAAAGAAAAGGCAGCTTGCTCCAGAAGAACCCGTACACCCTATCAGGTCTGGGGACCAGGTTTACCTGAGGGTTTTCCGAAGAAGGTGGGACCAAGCCAGACGAGAAGGCCCATTTGAGGTGACGCGAGCTACAGCCACAGCAATCCAAGTGAAGGGAAGCACAACTTGGTACCATCTGAACCACTGCACCAGAGTCCCAAGGGCACCTCATTGACCACAAAGAGATGACGACTCTGCTTCTGATGGAGGAGGGGCAGCCACATCAGGAGACACCCCAGATGTCTCACCAGAGGCCACTCCAGGTGACGCCCAAAGTGGAGGACAAATTCCAGGGGACCAGCCAGGCAATCAAGATGTCAGTCTTCAGGGTGCATCCAACCAACAAAGTGCCAGTCCTGGCAGTCACCCCAATTCCACAAGAGAGACAGAAAACGATGGAGAACCAGCTGAGGAGTTCCCTGATCCAGATGACACAAGTTGGACGTGCGAAGATCTGCTTTCTGTTGACATTTCTAGTACTGCTGGGCCTGTGGATACTGTTGCTGATAGACATATGGAGAGCCAACAGAGTGCGGGGGATGGTCCGTCTGACAATGACAATGAATCTTATTTGGACAATGATGATTATCCCCCCTCCTCGAACCGCCACCTTATCGTGGTGGAGGGGTTTGCGTGTCCCAATGATCCTAGGAGCTCTGTTGTCCGGGGCTTTATGCCCCTGGTAGGGCCACCCAAGGCAAACTGGTCCTAGATGAGGGATGAGACAAAGTGCGGTTCAAAACAACCTCCTATGATGAATAAAAACTTTGGACGACGTTTTCCCTTGCCTGGACATGGGTCACCGGGGCCTCCCTCTGGAGCCAGGCCTGGAGGTGGGGCTCGATGGTGAGAGCCTGGTGGCCGGGCTTGCACCCATGGGGCTCGGCCGGGCACAACCCGAAGAGACAACGTGGGTCCCCCTTCCCATGGGCTCACCACCTATGGGAGGGGCCAAGGAGGTGCAGTGTGAGTTGGGTGGTGGCCGAAGGCGGGGACCTTGGCGGTCCGATCCTTGGGTACAGAAGCTGGCTCTTGGGACGTGGAATATCACCTCTCTGAAGGGGAAAGAGCCTGAGCTTGTGCGCGAGGTTGAGAGGTTCGGGCTAGATATAGTCGGGCTCACATCGACGCACAGCTTGGACTCTGGAACCAATCTCCTTGAGAGGGGCTGGACTCTATACCACTCTGGAGTTGCCCCCTGGTGAGAGGCGCTGAACGGGTGTGGGCATACTTATTGCCCCCCGACTTGGAGCTTGTACATTGGGGTTTACCCCGGTGGACGAAAGGGTAGCCTCCCTCCGCCTTCGGGTGGGGGGACGGGTCCTAACTGTTGTTTGTGCATATGCACTGAACAGCAGTTCGGAGTACCCACCTGGAGGGGGTGCTAGAGGGTATACCTTCTGAGGACTCCCTCGTACTGCTGGGAGACTTCAATGCTCACGTGGGCAATGACAGTGAGACCTGGAAGGGCGTGATTGGGAGGAATGGCCCCCCCCGATCTGAACCCGAGTGGTGTTTTGTTATTGGACTTCTGTGCTCGTCACGGATTGTCCATAACGAACACCATGTTCAAGCATAGGGGTGTTCATATGTGCACTTGGCACCAGGACACCCTAGGCCTCAGTTCGATGATCAACTTTGTGGTCGTGTCGTCGGACTTGCGGCCACATGTCTTGGACACTCGGGTGAAGAGAGGGGCGGAGCTGTCAACTGATCACCACCTGGTGGTGAGTTGGCTTCGATGGTGGGGGAGGATAACGGTCAGGCCTGGTAGGCCCAAACGTGTTGTGAGGGTCTGCTGGGAACGTCTGGCAGAGCCCCCTGTCAGAAGTAGCTTCAACTCCCACCTCCGGCAGAACTTCGATCATGTCCCGAGGGAGGTGTGGGACATTGAGTCCAAATGGGCCATGTTCCATGCCTCTATTGTTGAGGCGGCTGACCGGAGCTGTGGCCGTAAGGTGGTCGGTGCCTGTCATGGAGGCAATCCCCGAACCCGTTGGTGGACACCGGCGGTGAGGGATGCTGTCAAGCTGAAGAAGGAGTCCTACCAGTCCCTTTTGTCCTGTGGGACTCTGGAGGCAGCTAATAGTTACCGGCAGGCCAAGCGGAATGCGGCTTCGGTGGTTGCTGAGGCAAAAACTCGGGCATGGGAGGAGTTTGGGGAGGCCATGGACAACGACTTTCGGACGGCTTCGAGGAGATTCTGGTCCACCATCCGGCGTCTCAGGAGGGGGGAAGCAGTGCAGTGTCAACACTGTATATGGTGGGGATGGTGCGCTGCTGACCTTGACTCGGGACGTTGTGGGTCGGTGGCGGGAGTACTTCGAAGACCTCCTCAATCCCACTAACATGCCTTCCAATGAGGAAGCAGAGCCTGGGGACTTGGAGGTGGGCTCCCCCATCTCTGGTGGATGAGATACGCCCGGAGTTCCTCAAGGCTCTGTTGTAGGGCTGTCTTGGTTGACACGTCTCTGCAACATCGCATGGACATCAGGGACAGTGCCTCTGGATTGGCAGACCGGGGGGTGTGTTCCAACTACAGAGGGATCACACTCCTCAGCCTCCTTGGAAAAGTCTATTCAGGGGTTCTGGAGAGGAAGGTCCATCAGATAGTTGAACCTCTGATTCAGGAGGAACAGTGTAGTTTTCGTCCTGGTCGCAGAACAGTGGACCAGCTCTACACCCTTAGCAGAGTCCTGGAGGGTGCATGGGAGTTTGCCCAACCAGTCTACATGTGTTTTGTGGACTTGGAAAAGGCGTTCGACCGTGTCCCTCGGGGAATCCTGTGGGGGGTGCTCCGGGAGTATGGGGTACCGGGCCCCCTGATAAGGGCTGTTCAGTCCCTGTACAACCAGTGTCAGAGCTTGGTCCGCATTGCCGGCAGTAAGTCGAACCCTTTGTCACCGATTCTGTTCATAACTTTCATGGACAGAATTTCTAGGCGCAGCCAGGGTGTTGAGGGGGTCCGGTTTGGTGGACTCAGGATTGGGTCACTGCTTTTTGCAGATGATGTTGTCCTGTTTGCTTCATCAGGCCGTAATCTTCAGCTCTCTCTGGATCGGTTCGCAGCTGAGTGTGAAGCGGCTGGGATGGGAATCAGCACCTCCAAATCCGAGACCATGGTCCTCAGCCGGAAAAGGGTGGAGTGCCCTCTCAGGGTTGGGAGCGAGATCCTACCTCAAGTGGAGGAGTTCAAGTATCTCGGGGTCTTGTTCCTGAGTGAGGGAAGAATGGAGCGTGAGATCGACAGGCGGATCGGTACCTCATCCGCAGTGATGCGGGCTCTGCATCGGTCTGTCGTGGTGAAAAAGGAGCTGAGCCGTAAGGCAAAGCTCTCAATTTACCAGTCGATCTATGTTCCTACCCTCACCTATGGTCATGAGCTATGGGTAGTGACCGAAAGAACGAGATCGCAAATACAAGCAGCTGAAATGAGTTTCCTCTGCAGGGTGTCTGGGCTCTCCCTTAAAGATAGGGTGAGAAGCTCAGTCATCCGGGAGGGGCTCAGAGTAGAGCCGCTGCTCCTCCGCATCGAGAGGAGTCAGATGAGGTGGCTCGGGCATCTGATCAGGATGCCTCCTGGACGCCTCCCTGGTGAGGTGTTCCGGGCACGTCCAACCAGGAGGAGGCCCCGTGGAAGATCCAGGACACGCTGGAGGGACTATGTCTCCCGGCTGGCCTGGGAACGCCTTGGGATTCTCCCGGAAGAGCTAGAAGAAGTGGCCGGGGAGAGGGAAGTCTGGGTATCTCTGCTTAAGCTGCTGCCCCCGTGACCCAACCTCGGATAAGCGGAAGAGGATGGATGGATGGATGGATGATTATCCTCAAAGAACTAAAAGAAGTATTGAGATTGAATGGGATGGTAAAAATGACAGTGAGAATTTGGAGTTATGGGAGGAAGCCCAGAACAATGACTGGTACCGATGGGCAGGGTAAACAGCCAAATAATTAGTGAAAAAGGAGTGTTGCTTTTATGCTAAAGCAATGCCAGCAATAATTGTAGTCCCATTTCTGTATTCCTCAGAATCATGTAGACAGCACATTAAGGAGAATGATGGATTTTGTCCTTATTGGTGCATTTTATTACTGGGCTCATCACAATTTACAAGTGAGGAGCTTAAGTGGTTGAACTGATTTGGCCCACCACAAGAGAGAATCCGCCCCGACATACTAAAGTAACCTCCTCAGAATATGAGTGCTATGCAAGAAAAAGGACAGTGCCAGTTGGGAGGTTTGAAGGTAACTGTATTAAGACATGGACTTTAGAGCGCTATTCAGTAGTGACAAAAGCAGTAAAATTTCAGGATGGGCCCTAGGCAGATAGATGGTGGTTGTGTGGCACAAGATTCGGACTCCTTGACACACTGCCAGCGAATTGCTCAGGAAAATGTGCTATTGTGATGGCAATACAAGAGGTACAATTGGATATCTGAATAAAAATGGAAAGTCTAAGAGAGCATATGCACCTGACCAGAGGTGTAGCTAGGGTTTTCAGCGCCCGGGGACAACTGAATATTTCGCACCCCCTCCTGTTTGCCAAAATGCAATGGGGAACATTAATTCGGCGCCCCCTGGATACTGCGCCCGGGGACAGATGTCCTCCCTTGCCCCCCCCCCCAGCTACGCCACTGCACCTGACCCTAAGGTATATATAGATGCAATAGGGCAACCAAGAGGGATCCCTGAATAAGAAAAGGCATGGAATGAGATTAAAGCAGGGTCCGAATCACTGTTTGGCTGGATTACCCAGAATAAGAATGAAGAGTGTATTCATTATTTGTATTATAATCAGAAAAGATTCATTAATTATACTGATAATACTTTGACCGCCTTAGGTGAACAGGTAGATGCCACTAGCTGGATGGCTTGGCAGAATAGACAAGCTTTAGATTGGCTATTAGCAGAAAGAAGGGGAGTATGTCAGATGTTCAGGGATGAGTGCTGCACATTCATTCCAAACAACACAGCCCTTGAGGGTTCCTTTACACAGGCAATGACTAAGCTCAAGGCACTTAGACAGGAAGTTTATCAAAACGCTGGAAGGGATACAAATTTCTGGGATGTATTTAGCTATGGGTTGGGGTTCTGGAAGTCTTTGCTTATTAAGGTAGGAATTATTTAATTAGCTGTCTTAATATTTCTTTGCTGTGCTCTGCCTGTGGTCAGATCTTTCATCACCAGGATAGCTGTAAAACAAATGAACGTACAGATTTGTGAACCACAACCCACACCAACAACGGACGTCACCTTTATTTTGGATGATATTTTACAAAATAAAGCCCAAAAGAAGCGGCTCCCTGGGTGAAGTGCTGGTAACCACTCCCCAGGGAGGTGACCCTCTACAGTGCGCAAAGTACCTGTGTTGAAGGGAAAAATGTTATTTCTAAAAACAATACTTCCTCCAAATGAAGGATAGCACTTAATATGGACTATTACTTTATTATTCTTTTTTAAACCTCATTTATGCATTATTCTCTTATAAACTTCATATAATATGTTATATAATCATGTTATACAATTCTATATGGACTATGCATATATTGATTATGCATATTTTTGACTGCTAGAATAGGGCCAGGAGTCTTTTACTCTTCTCTGCTGATTGATGCAGGGGAGATGTTTGGCTCCGGTCCCACCATAGGAGACTGCGTGTTTAGGAGACAACTAAAGGGCCTGAGTACATATAATTCCATGCCGGACCAGGGGGTGGCTAGGTGCACTAATTGTCACTCTCGATCTTTTGCAGACCATTCTAGGGAAATCCCACCCGGCTCTGGGGCAGCCAACGACGTCACTTCCGGTTCTGGTCCTGATGACATCACTTCCTCTACGGGCCTTTAAAGCTGCCATCTTGTGTAGAATGAATCAGTTCTGTTTTGGACTCTGTTGTATGAACATGTCTGTGCTTTGGCATCAGTTTTGCAGCAGAGAAAAATTATACGGGTGGCTGCCCCAACCCTTCACAATGTCTTATGGTCGTTCTTCTTACAAGGGCAATAAGCTTACTGTGCTTCACGGGTAAATTAATGGAAGGAATTAGTAAGGATAAGACTGAGCAACACATGGAAAGAACAGGAGTTTTACTGAACAGTCAGCTTGGGTCCAGAAGAGGGAGGTCATGTTTTACTATCATGCTGGAATTCTATGAGGAAGCAACAAAAGGAGCATATGATATTATTTATCTTGACTTTCAGAAAGCATTTGATAAGGCACCACATAAGAGGTTGAGCATCAAACTAAAAATCAAAACTAAAAGAAGTGGGAACTCAGGGTTATGCATGTACATGGGTGGAAAATTGGCTCAGACACAGGAAGTACAGGGTTATGGTGTGAGGAACCTTATCAGAATTGACTGATATTAAGAGTGGTGTTCCACAGGTGCCAGTGCTAGGGCCTAGTTTATTTTTAATATATAAATTATTTGGATAGGAATATAGGTAACAAGCTGGTTAAATTTGCTGATGATACCAAATTGGTGGATTGGCAAGTAATATGGCATCCATTGTTGTACAGATGGTCAAGGACATCATACCGATTTGGGTAGGGCTGCCAAAGGTCCTCATTTTCTTGGACATGTCCTCATTTTTAACACACCATGGACTGTCTGGGAGGAACTTATAAAATTTTGAAAATGTCCAGAATTTTGGCTCCAAAAATTTG
The DNA here is from genome assembly GCF_900747795.2 of Erpetoichthys calabaricus. Taxonomy (NCBI): domain Eukaryota; kingdom Metazoa; phylum Chordata; class Cladistia; order Polypteriformes; family Polypteridae; genus Erpetoichthys; species Erpetoichthys calabaricus. Next base: position 125,153,256 of record NC_041396.2, read on the forward strand.
AAAATCTCCATATCCTCATTGGTAAAAATTGAAAGCTGCACACCAATCAGCATTTGCGAAAGTAGTGCGCTCACTTTTTTCCCAGAATCTTCACTTTCATTCCGGTAGTCAAAAATGCAGATATTGATGAGAATAGTCAATATCTGTCCACCTTGGCTTTTTTGCTTCATCTTTTGAATGCAGCTTTATCTTCTTGGTGAGTAGACAGTTCATTATAAATGTTCTTTCTTTCCTTAATTATTTGTAATCCTAATTCACCATAACTAAGTGAATTCAAAATTCAAATTACAATTTCACATTTTTTATGCAAGATCTTATTTTTGATTCTTCTTTTAGCAGCTTGGTTAAACAAGAAATTTCATACATTCAGGTACAGTCCGTTGTATTTAAGTGTACTGCTTTGTAATATTTTAATATTTTAATGGAAAATATTGTTATTATCATCCATTGCTCCAAAAATGATTTATAATTGTAAATTAATGAGTCAACTAATAAATATTCAGTTAATTAAAAAAAAAAATCACACATTTATTCTGTCACATAAATGTAATATCTTTTTTGTTATCAGTTGATCAAGTAATAAGTCACTTCAAGTAATTTATTAATATTTTGATAATTCTTTCATTTGCATAAATTCAGGAATACTCATTATGCCAAAAACAAAGTACAAGTTCACAGACTACTTGAACAACAAATATCCTTGTTTTCGAAAGGGCAGAACAGATTCAATTAAGTGGCTAATGCTCACAAGATTCAATTTCAGTAGTATGCTATGTAAAGATTTCTATTGATATTTATCCAAGAACCCAAATTTACTGAGAAAAATAGCTTCAGTGGAAAAATATAAAACTAATGTACATAAATGGAAATAAACTAAATTGAAAAGAGTAAAATTAATTTTATTTTACTAAAAGTGAATTTACCATGTGTATCATTTTTTACAGGTTTACGATTGTAGCCGCAGGAGTGTAAGGCGAGTTCAAGCACAGTAAAATGTGTGTCGAAAGAAATCTCTCTGTACAAAAGTTTGTTTTAAAATATTTAGTGAAAATTCAAGGTTATTACACACATAGAATAAAAGCCAAAAAATTAGGAAAAATGTATCTTCTCTAAACTTAGCTTTCTTGTAAAACTTCAGTTGTTTTTATACTTAAAGATTTTTTACTTCTTCTTCTGTATGCTTTAAATGTATGGCACAGTACATTCAATTAAGTACTTTGTCTTTCATGTTACTTGGCACACAAAACATGCAAGGCACAGTTTAAAACCATGTGCCATCTATGTCTTACACATGACAAGGCTGATCACTAACTGAGAATAATGTTTAATCAGAGAAGCTAGGAATAGTTAGAATATACCAATTCAATTCAACTTAAGGGGGGTTATAGGAACTTCCCATAGATTTTGCACTAATATTTAGTAAAACATTCATATAACTTAAATAACTAGCAAATGGCTCCTACAACGATCGTTAAGCTATCAAAAAAAGAATGGAATGAAGTTTGTTAATTTAAGAGGCTTGACATATTCAAAATATTTAATGGGTTATTAGTTTGCCAGTGTGAAAGAAAAATTAACTGCTTGCAAGCTACTTAGGGTTAATAGCTGACAAACCCGTTTTGCTATAACAGCGGGTTATTCATACAGGCGTCTGTCATAAGACAGGGTCCAGTAAGCAGACCAAAGACAATTTCCAATTTCTTTAGAAACGTGTCTATTTGACACAAGAGAGCTGACTTTTCCTTCTATCTGACAAGTAAAAAAAATAAGAACAGATGGCCCATTAGCGTACATAAATAAAATGCTTAAGTAAACGATATTATGTTTATTGTTAAGAAATAAGGGGAAGGGGAGGAAGAAGAAATTATAAAAAGCCAATAGAAAGAAATGTAACTTTGCTCTTTGATTCTGCAACGTAGAATCCACGTACTCATCTGTGACTGAATAAAAATCTAATTGATTGAACTTGTCCTGTCTACCTCAGGGTTTTTTTCTTCCATACCAGTGACTGTGATTGTGGCCATCATATCATAATTATAATGAAACTGCTACTAAAGGTTTATATCAAAATATAAGAAAGCATAAAGGTGTATTATGGCCTCATAGGGAAAGGTGTCCCCAAATATCCTGATTTCCAGAGAAAGGGAGTTGGCAGCCCTAGACTTGGGAAGATATGTGGCAGATTAAATTTAATGTCAGTAAATGTAATGCATTACACAAAGGAAGTAAAAATGTGAGGTCTAAAGAAACAATGGTAGATCTGAAAATCAAAAGTACACCTTATCAGAATTATTTAGGAGTTGCAGTGGGCTCTACACTATCAACTTCCAAATAGTGTTCAGAAGCCATTAAGAAAGATAACAGAATGTTAGTTTATAGAGCATGATGTGTACACTACAAATCCAAGGAGGTTATTCTGAAGCTTTATAATACACTAGAGATACCTCAGATGGAGTAATGTGTGTAGTTTTGGTGTCCAGGTTACAAAAATCACATAGCAGCACTACAAAAAGTCCAGAGAAGAGTGACTAGGCTGATTCCGGGGCTGCAGGGGATGAATTACGAAGAAAGATTAAAATAACTCGGCGTTTTCAGTTTCAGAAACATGCTTTATAAATAAAATGTATTATTACTATTATTTTTATTAAGGAATAGAAGATTTTAATGAGACATGATTGAAATGTTTAAAATTATGAAGGGAATTAGTACAGTGGATCGAGGCTGTATTTTAAAATGAGTTTGTCAAGAGCACAAAGACACAGTTGGAAACTCGTTAAATTTCACACAAACATTAGTAAGTTTTTCTTTACACTGAGAACCATAGACACTTCTAATAAACTACCAAGTAGTGTGGTAGACAGTAGAACTTTAGGGACTTTCAAAACTAGACTTGATGTTTTTTGGAAGAAATAAGTGGATAGGACTGGCGAGCTTTGTTGGGCTGAATGGCCTGTTCTCATCTAGATTGTTCTAATTTTCTTGCTATAATGGACCATCACCATCCCCAAGTGAGTCTGAACTATATTGAATGATGGTTCAAACACTGATAGATAGATTTTTGACTTTTTTACATTGTGTTTGTACCAAGGCGAGATAATACTTCCTCAAAAGTATAATCTCAGACATAGGGGTAACTGGAGAGAAAAATCTGATGCTAATTTGCTAATTTGAACATGAATGAGGCAACTAGGTCCAGAGGAAATTTTTGCCACTGCAAAAATGCCCTTGTTTATCTCAATGTTTGACAAAGAATGTCCATCCATCCATTATCCAACCCGCTGTATCCTAACTACAGGGTCACGGGGGTCTGCTGGAGCCAATCCCAGCCAACACAGGGTGCAAGGCAGGAAACAAACTGCAGGGTGTGCACACACACACACACACCAAGCACAATTTAGAATCACCAATGCACCTAACCTGCATGTCTTTGGACTGTGGGAAGAAACACACGGGGAGAACATGCAAACTCCACGCAGGGAGGATCCGGGAAGCGAACCCAGGTCTCCTAACTGTGAGGCAGCAGCACTACCCACTGCTCCACTGTGCCGCCGACAAAGAATGTTGCCTTTTAATATGTAACTTGAGATTTTTTTTTGTATAACCTCAAATTACAAACATAACAAAATGTATTCTTCACTTTTGAATGTTGAATATTGTATAATTTGTGGTTCTGTAGAGCTAGTGAGATATGCAAAGGAACAGGAATAGATTTTGAATATGGAGGGCACAGTAGCTCTGGCAGCCTCAATGGGGACAATCTCTGCAGTAGGCGTGACGATTTTTTGACATCTTTTGAAAATAACTTTTAAACTAAAGCAACAATGGAAATAGCCAATTGTGACAGAACTTATAATGCATATGTACAGTAGATAGCAAAAACTACATAACTACAAAAACTCCTGGAAAGCCAGGGAGCGCTGAAGGTTATGTCTGCAGGCTCCAGTCCGATGTTACTGATATTACTGGATTTTCAAGAGTGTGAAACACACAATGGTTAACCAGATGTGCCTATGATGTCTCTGGACTGCAGCATTATCTACTTAGAATAATCCAATCCAACTTATTTCTTGTAAAGCATTCTTCACTGAGTGCAGGCGCAGAGCACTGTGAACAATTCTCAGTCAGAATACAAGTAAATAGTATACTAATTACTAAATACAGCACTAGTACGCATATAAATACAGATTTGTTATAAAACACATTGAGAACAAGGTAGAAGCTAATTAAACATAAACAGAAACCAACAATATCTATTCATTAATTTATTGATGAACTACAGCCAGTTTACAACAGATAGGATTAAAATTGTAAAAAAGAGAGTCAAAAGCAAAGTCACAGTCCTGGATCTTCTTCTTATTTCAGCTGCTCCCGTTAGGGGTTGCCACAGCGGATCATCTTCTTCCAGATCCTTCTGTACTCTGCATCTTGAACCTCTAATGCATTCATTTCTAATCCTATTCATCCTCGTCACACCCAGTGCAAGTCTTAGCATCTTTAACGCTGCTACCTCCAGCTCTGCCTCCTGCTTTCTGGTTAGTGCCACCGTCTCCAACCCATATAACATAGCTGGTCTCACTGCTGTCTTTTCACTCTTGCTGATACCCGTCTGTCACAACTTACTCCTGACACTCTTCTCCACCCAATCCACCCTGCCTGCACTCCTTTTCACCTCTCTTTCACAATCCCCATTACTCTGTACTGTTGATCCCAAATATTTAAACTCATCCACCTTCGCCAACTCTGCTCCTTACATCCTCACCATTTCACTGACCTCCCTCTCATTTACACACATGTATTCTGTCTTGTTCGTACAGACCTTCATTCCTCTCCTCTCTAGAGCATATCTCCATCTTTCTAGGGTCTCCTCAACCTGCTCACTACTATCACTACAGATCACAATGTCATCAGCAAACATCATAGTCCATGGGGACTCCTGTCTAATCTCGTCTGACAACCTGTCCATCACCACTGCAAATAAGAAAGGGCTCAGAGCCGATCCCTGATGTAATCCCATCTCCACCTTGAATGCATCCACTACTCCTACCGCAGACCTTACCACTGTGACACTTCCCTCATACATATCATGTACATCTCTTACGTACTTCTCTGCCACTCCCGATTTCTTCATACAATACCACAGCTGCTCTCGAGGCACCCTGTCATATGCTTTCTCCAAGTCCACAAAGATGCAATGCAACTCCTTCTGGCCTTCTCTATACTTCTCCATCAACATCCTCAGAGCAAACATCACATCTGTGGTGCTCTTTCTTGGCATGAAACCATGCTGCTGCTCACTAACCATTACCTCACTTCTTACATTAGCTTCCACTACTCTTTCCCTTAACTTCATGCTGTGGCTCATCAATTTTATACCCCTGTAGTTATTACAGTCCTGCACATCTCCCTTACTCTTAAATATTGACACCAGTACACTTCTTCTCCACTCCTCAGGCATCTTCTCACTTTCCAAGATTCCATTAAACAATCTGGTTAAAAACTCCACTGCCATCTCTCCTAAACACTTCCATGCTTCCATAGGTATGTCATCTGGACCAACGGTCTTTCCATTTTTCATCCTCTTCATAGCTGTCCTTACTTCCTCCTTGCTAATCCGTTGCACTTCCTGATTCACTATCTCCACATCATCCAACCTCGTCTCTCTCTCGTTCTCTTCATTCATCAGCCTCTCAAAGTACTCTTTCCGTCTGCTCAACACACTCTCCTTGCTTGTGAGTATGTTTCCATCTTTATCCTTTATCACCCTAACCTGCTGCACATTTTTCCCAGCTCGGTCCCTTTGTCTAGCCAACCTCATCATTCTCTTTTTCTTTAGCCTTCGCCACCTCTATCTTCATCCTTGCACCTTATCTCCTTGTACTCTTGTCTACTTTCTGCATGTCTCTGACTGTCCCACTTCTTCTTTGCCATCCTCTTCCTCTGTATTCTCTCCAGTACTTCCCCATTCCACCGCCAGGTTTCCTTTTCCTCCCAACTCTGTCAAGATGTCATGCCAAGCACCCTTCTTGCTGTCACTCTTACTACTTCTACTGTAGTTTCTCAACTGTCTGGTAACTCTTCACTACTATCCAGTGCCTGTCTCACCTTCTCCCTAAACTCAACCTTGCAGTCTTCCTTTTTCAAATTCCACCATTTGATCCTTGGCTCTGCCCTCACTCGGTTCTTCTTCTTGATCTCCAACGTCATCCTACAGACCACCATTCTATGCTGCTTAACTACACTTTCCCCTGCCACCACTTTGCAGTCTTCCTCCCTCTTCTTAAAATACATATTCATCACAGCTATGTCCATCCTTTTTTCCAAACCCACTATCATCTGACCTTCTTCGTTCCTCTCCTTGACACCATACCTACCCATCACCTTCTCGTCTCCTCTTTTCCCTTCACCAACATGTCCAGTGAAATCCTCTCCAATCACTACTTTCTGTCCCTTGGGTACACTGTTCATCACTTCATCCAACTCTCCATCGCACACCCAATTTGCAGGGCATATGTACTAACAACATTCATCATCACACCTCCAATTTACAGCTTCATAATCATTACTCTGTTTGACACTCTTTTCACCTCCAAAACACTCTTCCATACTGCTCCTTAAGAATAACCTCTACCCCATTTCTCCTCCCATCCACACCATGATAGAACAATTTGAATCCACCTCCGAACCACCTGGCCTTACTCTCCTTCCATTTAGCCACTTGCATGCACAATATGTCAACCTTCCATCATATCTGCTAACTGTCTCCCCTTACCAGTCATACTGCCAACATTCTACCCTCAGTTCCACTCTCTTTCCTTTCCTCCTCTCCTCCTGCGTCCAGACACGTCTCCCCTCTCTTCTCCTTCTTCTTCTTCTTCGGCCAACAGTAGCCCAATTTCTGCCAGCTCCCTGTTGGCTAACAGTACTGGTTGCGCTCGTTGCTAACATGGGGCTCGACTGATCCGGTATGGAAATTTGTATTGTTGTCCACATATTGATTTGGCAAAATTTTACACCGGATGACCTTCCTGACTTAACCCTCCCCACTTGGGATTGGCACCAAGAAACACACTGGTTTGTGCATCCCCTGTGGTTGGGTTAAACAGTCCTGGATACCTCAGCCAAATGGCTGCCTACATCCTCTTGTGTTTTCTATAGTGGAGTTTGTGTCGGCTGTAAGTATATGTGTACTGAAGTGACTTCAGCTGAAGGTGGAAGCTCCTGTTGCACCCTACTCAACTGTGTTTGATCATATTCAGGAAGAGATCCCAGTTGCCCCATGGGAGAAAGACTTTCCGAGACTAAGTTCATAGAGCTTATGAAACCATTTCTGGACAGAGGCAGAACCGTTAACAACAGGAGCTTCCACCTTCAGTTAAAGTCACTTCAGTATACATGTATTTTGTTGGCATGCCCGTGTCAATCAAACACAGGAAGCTCTGCAGTCTACTTGTGACTTTACGCTGTAGGAAGATAAGTAAATAAATCAAGGTAAATAACATTTGAAGTAACATATAAATGTTTTTAATGTAAAGACCATCACAAAACATAATCACATGCAGGACTTTGCACGATACGTTGGCAAGCTCTGTAAGTCCTGCTTTTTTTCTTTGAGTGTCAGGTGTGGGGCAGACTGACTGGCAGAATGACACCAGACCTCTTGCTGCATCCAAACGGTGCCATCTTTCACCTTTACGCCTAGTGCAGCTGCATTGTTATTATATGTGATGGACGTTTCTTGAGGGGAGGGCTTCTGTTCTCTTTCTCCAATATAGAATCCTCATCCTCATCTGAGTTCACTTCTGTTATAGCACATATTTATTTGAAAACTAACAGTGTCAGATCGGGGTGAGTGTGAACACGACTGAGAGAATAAAACTGAATAAAAAAAATGCTAACCTTTACAAGTACCATATATTTACACTGGCTGTTACAGACTCAAATCAAATGTATGTTTTTTTATTGTATAATAGTAACAATAAGACCAGCTCACTATTCAAAACATTTTATTTTTTGACGCTGGAAGGCTCGAACCCACAACCTCTTGATTATGAGTCAATAGTTCTTAATGCTGTACTACCAAAGCACTCATAACAGCAAAGTACACTAACCCGATTTGTTTTTCTTCATTTAAAGTCTTGAATGAAAGCGCACTTGTTTTGTTAATATTTATATCTTTTGTGAAAGTGCTTACTGTATTTGATATTTGGACTTCAGTCTTCACATATGCCACATTTCATGTCAAAATTTTATCGTTAGTACTAAAACATGAAAAAAGTTTGTCTTTTAGGTATGTGTTCAACATTTCTGTCATGCTACACTTACATAGATCTTTGTAGACACAGAACACACATGAAATGCATGTGTTCCAAATAATGATATATTATTTACACTATACAGCGCTCAGTACCTCACTCCCAGATAAACAAAGCTTGAGCTGGGAGTGATTTTGCCGTTTCTGCGGCAGTGGGAGGATGGGATAGCAGGCTGCACTTTGATAATTTTGGGAAAAATGCAGCTACACTTTTTTCATCACAAAACTAGCCATCTGAAGGTCTTGAACTTGAACTGGAAACTACCATCTGAGGACTGAGTATGCTTGTGCTCCAGGACTCGTCAACAAAACAAAGGACATCTAAGCTATTGCATGGTACTGTGCTCTTATCTTCTATCTCTGCATGATCGTAAATGAAAGCAAGTTCGCTGTTCCTGAATTTGAGAAGATTAAGAGACTGTGATATAATATAAGGCATTGTGGACAAATGCTTGTGTTTTCTGCCTGAGTCATGGAAGCTTTGCTGTAAGGAAACCGTCTGTGTTTGCAGAGCACCGGACTGTAATGTAGTTGTTTCTAGGAAACGCACTATCAGAGATAAGAGCTGCTGTGAACATTGCAGTGTTTATGCATAGCTCAAGTGAAGTTGCCAGGAGTGATCCGAGTATGGACTCAAAGCCAGAGAATTTGATTAGGGATCTTAAAGGTCACATAATGGAAGGGAAAGATCAACTTTCTGAGCTTATGGATGAAATTGAAAGCCTTAACGACATTCTGGAAACCACACTGAAGTAGTGCAGAAGCTTGGAATCTTTCGTGAGATGCACAGTCATATCAAAGAGCTGACTAAAAGTCTAATATCAGTGCTAAGTAAAGAAAGCACAATTAAAAAACAGAAAATGACATTCTCAGAAAGCTCTAAGAACTGGAATACATTTCTGATGCTACAGCGGCATGGCTGAAAGATACAAAGAGCCTTTTAGCACACTCATCTGACGAACAGCTAGTTAATCAATTTGGAGAGAAGCAATTGCAAGAACGAGATCACTCAGAAACCAGAGTCCCATGAGCTTCGCAGCTAAAGCATGACATCGGTAATAAATGTGGCTTGTCGTCCCAGCTAAGCGCTGCAGCATCTCCTGCGACAGTTGTAATTGAACAATCGACTCTCGATAGAATCCTTCAAAGGATGGATGAGCTCGAGTCTGCTGCAGGGGCACTTTCACAGACTTACAAACATGATCATATTGACGTGATCATACAAAATCAAGCTGAGTGTCAGAAAAATCAAGCCAAATGTAAGAAAAACCAAGCCAAATGTCAGAAGGCAGTCACTGAAATAGCTAAAACGTTAACCCAACAAAATATAGCTTCTGCTACAGTACCTCCTGCAGTACCTCCATGGTGAAGTACCACACAGACAGGTCCCTGTATTTTCAGGCGACCCATTGGGTTATGCAGACTTTGATCTCGCTGTTGGGGATGTGCTAGAGCAGGGGTAGGCAACGTCGGTCCTGGAGTGCCACAGTATGTGCAGGTTTTTGTTCCAACCCAGTTCCTTAACGAAAACTCAATTATTGCTGATGAAGCACATATTGCTTAAGTGACATTTTAATGCTTCATTTTAGTGGTCTCGCTTGTTAAGGTTCTCCAACCTTAATTGCTTATTTCAATCTTAAACTGCTGCATTCAGTGTTGTAATTGCTCCTTATTAGCAATAAGATGTAAAACAGGGGTAGGCAATGTCGGTCCTGGTGAGCCGCAGTGGCTACAGGTTTTCATTCCAACCCAATTGCTTAATTAGAAACCAATCATTGCCAATCTCAGACCTTATTTAATTTTATGGCTTGTTAGTCTGTGCAATGTAAGGCTTTTATATCGTAGATTTTTTTCCTTTCCAAGGATATCATCCAAATGATTTGAAGTCTAAAACAGATCATTTTCAGTCTGTCACATTTTTCTATTAAGTGTTTTATTAAATCAAACCGTGCATGATGAACACACACAGATGTAATTGGAAAAAAGCTAGCTGGAGAACTGCTGGCTGCTTTGTCTTTTACATCTTATTGCTAATAAGGAGCAATTAAAACACTGAATGCAGCAGTTTAAGATTGAAATAAGCAATTAAGGTTGGAGAACCTTAACAAGCGAGACCACTAAAATGAAGCATTAAAATGTCACTTAAGCAATATGTGCTTCATCAGCAATAATTGAGTTCTCGTTAAGGAACTGGGTTGGAACAAAAACCTGCACATACTGTGGCACTCCAGGACCGACGTTGCCTACCCCTGTGCTAGAGAACCCTCAAGATAAATTAGATTATTTGATCTAATTCAAAAAAGGTCCTGCCCAGGAATTGGTTAAAGGCTGTGTGTGATTGCCATTAAGTCGAGGATATGAAAAGGCCAGAAAGTAACTTGAAACTTACTATGGTGATGAAGTATTCATAGCCGATGCATAAATGGAAAAGGCATTGAAGTGGCCTCAATTAAAGCAGAATGATGGAGCAGCCCTGAGAGAATATGTGGCCTTTTTTGATAGCTGTATGGACGCCATGGCAAATGCAGGTAGTCGTGACGAATTCAACAACAATCCAAATATTCATATAATAATCTCGAAGCTCCCTTATTCTTTACTGCACTTGGATAGGTGGTTGGTGGGCCATACAAAGAGATAGATGACCTCGCAAAACAAAGTGGTAAGCTGCCCAAACATTCAATCAATTGTGTATCAATAACATAAATTGAAGATATGTTGCTGCAACAGGACAATACAGATTTTCCAGAGCACATCTATGAAGAGAAAGAGGAAATGTCACAGGAGGACATCAAGATCATGTGCATAGCCTCAGAATCTGCGAGACTGGTAGATGAACAATATTGCTGAAATTTGCATTTAGTATCATCTATCTATCTATCTATCTATCTATCTATCTATCTATCTATCTATCTATCTATCTATCTATCTATCTATCTATCTATCTATCTATCTATCTATCTATCTATCTATCTATCTTGAAGGATAAAACACTTAAAATGCTAAACAATCACTGTATAGCTGAACAGCGTGCTATTGGGCTCAAAAGAAAACTGAGCAAAAATTCAGGTTTCCATGAAGACTATAAAGCCTTCCATGAAAAACATTAATGACAACGTTTATGCTGTCAAGGTGCCCAAAGAAATCCTGAATTACAATGAAGGCAGGGTGTGGTACATTCTACATCATGGTGTGTATTATCCAAAGAAAAATAAGATATGAGTGGTCTTTGACTGCACAGCCACCTACCAGGGGACTTCACTTAATGAACAATTACTGAAAGGTCCTGATCTAGCTAACACCCTCATCGGCGTCCTTACAAGAATTCAGAAAGGAGCCAGTAGCATTAATGGCAGACATTAAGTCAATGTTCTACCAAGTTAAAGTCCCAGATAAAGACACTGATTTCTTACACTTTTTGTGGTGGCCTGAAGGTAAACTAAGTAAAGACCTAGAAGAATTCAAAAAGACAGGACATCTTTTTGGTGCTACTTCTTCACTCAGTTGTGCTTCATATGCTTTGCGTAGAACAGCAGAAGATGCCAGAGGGCTAAGCATAGAAAGCTTTCTCAAATGTTCACAAAGTCCAAGTTTCTTATTAAAGGCCGAATGAGAGTGGCCAAAAAGACGAGATCAATTGAACGATTCACTTTCTGAAGATGATCCAGAAATTAAAATCTGTGCAGTCAACATGACAAGAATAGAGGAGGCAACTGAACCCATCAACAAACTAATCACCCACTTTTCGGATTAGTTACATTAGAACAATCTAGACAAAACCAGGCCATTCAGCCCAAAAAAGCTCGCCAGTCCTATCTACTTATTTCTTCCAAAAAACATCAAGTCGAGTTTTGAAAGTCCCTAAACTCTTACTGTCTACCACACTACTTGGTAGCTTATTCCAAGTGTCTATCGTTCTTTGTGTAAAGAAAAACTTCCAAATGTTTGTGTGAAATTTACCCTTAACAAGTTTCCATCTGTGTCCACGTGTTCTTGATGAACTCATTTTAAAATAACAGTCTCGATCCACTGTACTAATTCCCTTCATAGTTTTAAACACTTCAATCAAGTCACGTCTTAATCTTCTTTTGTTTAAACTGTATAGGCTCAGCTCTTTTAATCTTTCCTCATAATTCAACCCCTGTAGCCCTGGAATCAGCCTAGTCAGTCTTCTCTGGACCTTTCTAGTGCTGCTATGTCCTTTTTGTAGCCTGGAGACAAAAAACGCACACAGACGAGGCCTCACACATCGTGCTATATAACCTAACATTCTGTTAGCATTCTTAGTGGCTTCTGAACACTGTCAGGAAGTTGATAGCTTAGAGTCCAGTATGACTCCTAAATCCTTCTCATAAGGTGTACATCCATTGTGTATTCAAATATAACATTTTTACTTCCTATGTGTAATACTTTACATTTAATGACATTAAATTTCATCTGCCACAAATCTGTCGAAGACTGTATGATATCCAAGTCCTTCTATAATGATATAATGGATTCCAAATTATCTGCTAATCCACCTATCTTGGTATCATCTGCAAACTTAACCAGTTGTTACTTATATTCCTATCTAAATCATTTATATATATTAAAAACAGCAGCGGCCCTACCACTGACCCTTGTGGAACACCACACTTAACAACTGGCCAATTCTGATAAGGTTCCTCGTTCCATCACCCTCTGCTTCCTGTGTCTGAGCCAATTCTGCACCCATCTAAAAAAGTCACCCAGAACTCCCACTTCTTTTAGTTTGATACCCAACGTCTCATTTGGCATTTTATCAATTGCTTTCTGAAAGTCAAGATAAACAATATCATATGCTCCATTTTGATCATATCCTTTTGTTGCCTCATAGAATTCCAGCATGTTAGTAAAACACGACCTCCCTAATTCCTGTCCTTGCCAGGTGTTGCTGAATCTTATCTATCTATTATAACCTGGAAAGCAAAAAGCAAGTCTACATTTTAGACATTTTAAAGACTTACTACAATCTACCCGCAAGACCAAAGACACACCCTACTTACAATCTATGAAATAGGACAATAGGCAGCAAAACATTCAGTCTTGTGAAGGATTTGAGCACACACAGATCCAGGGCTCTCAGCGCATATAAAGCGTATAAGGTACGTTATAAATTAAATGTCGACATCTAAGCGAAGAAGAAAGCAGCGCGGAGAAAAGAGACTCAAATGCGTTGGACAGAAAAAAGAGCAAAAAAGAATAATCGAGGTGCAAATTCAGAAAATAAGGAAAGTAATTATCAGCTCGGAACAAGTGGAATTGAAAAAAAAAGCATGTCCAATCCAGCTCAGAATTAAAAGACAATGAGTAAAAGAAAGTAGAACTTCATAAAGACGTTTACAAACGTTGATGCTAAACACATGCAGAGCAGGTTAGAGACTATGAAACCAGTGATATTAGAAAGGCTCAAAAAAAAAAGAAAAAAGAAAGTAAAGATCGCAGTAGTCAAACAAACTGTCTCATTTAACTATGCACCAGTCTAACTTTGGTTATGCACAATAATTACTACACTATTGCATCTTAACACTTAATTCTACTTTATTCACATAATTGTACTTATTTATTATTTTCTACTATACTGTTACCTTTCAATATATGACTTTTTGTTAATCTAACTGATATTCTTCTAACTTTGCACAGTTTTTGATAAGCGGATCAGGATGCATTTCACTGCGTGTTGTCCTGTATAACTATGCATGTGACAAATAAAGAATCTTGAGAATTTCAAAAACGGAGTTTATCGCACATGCATTTATTTGTTACTTTGTTCATGTATATATACAGGTATTTATCTGTCTGCTTATTTAAAAAGCTACATTTACCCCAGGAGTCAAAAACGTTCTGTCTAGCCCTTGTACAAAAACCTAGACAAAAGCTGGGGTATCACTTTGGTAACCCCATGTACTTTTGGAACTGTGAGAGGAAAATAGCACGACTTTACAGACAGGAGTCCAATGCAGAACCCTACTTACTTTTTTACTTTGTAAAAAAAAAAAATTATCAACTGCTGATGATGTAGATCGTTTTCTCTGTGATGAAATTCCAAACAGAGAAACCTATCCTGACCTGATTAAAAAGATTCAGCATATTGGGACTCGCAAGATTACAAATATTGTTTTTACAGAAGTTCTGAAATAAAAGTAAAACTAATAAAATAGCTACAATTCAAAGAAAAAAAAATCTAAAAAGTGTGTATCTGGAAAACCAAACACGGGGGTTGGCGAGCGAAGCGAGCAGGTGGCGAAGCCCCTTAGTCTTTAATAATTCCTTCCATTCATTTTCCTGTGATGCATGTTAGGCTTACTGGTCTATAGTTGCTTGGATCTGCCCTGTCACCCTTTTTATATAATGTGATGATATTTGCCATTTTCCAGTCCTTTTGAATCTCTCCAGTGCATAGTGAATTCCTAAAAATATGTGTCAATGGTTTATATATGTACTCACTAGCCTCCTTAAGAACTTGAGGGTAAATATTATCTGGTCCTGGTGATTTGTTTGATTTCAGCCTATTTAATTTGAGCAGTACTTCTCCCTCTACCATTTCCAAATCCCTCAGTACCTCCATAGTAGTCCCATTTACATCTGGGAGGTTAACCACTTGCTTACTTGTGAATACCTCAGAAAAATATACGTTTAGGGCATTTGCTATTTCATTGTCTGTATCTTTTAATTCCCCTTTACTATTTCTGATGCATGTGACCTCCTCCTTGACTGTTCTTTTACTACTAAAATACTGAAAGAATCTCTTAGGGTCTTCTTTTGCTTTATCTGCTATGTTCCTCTCCAACTGTCTTTTAGCCTCCCTGATATCCTTCTTAACGGTTGCTCTCATGTTCTCATATGCTTTACAATTCACTTTGCAGGCATTAGTCATATATGCCTTATAAAGCAGTTTTTTCCTTGGCAGCTTTTTTAAAAAAAAAAACTTTATTAAGTCACTGTAGAATTTTTAAAAATTTCCTATTAATTTCAATTTTAGGTATGTATCTGTCCTGTACGGAAGCTCTGAACCGCACAGTAAAAAAAATGATGGGATAACCCTTATCTTGTACATACGTGAACGTATCTCGTACATACAAGATACTTTCATGTATGTACGAGATACTTTTACGTAAGTACAAAATATTTTCACATACGTACGAGATGTTTTCACTTTTGTTATTACAAAAGTGTGCTTCGGGGCCACTTAATTACGACTTTACCAAGGCTTCGGCGCAGCAGTTTGACATCACTTCCAGCTCTTGTAGCGCAGTGATATAAAAAAGTAGATTGGTGGGCTTTTATTTATTAAAGGAGTGTGGGATGGTTGGAGATGGGTTTAACAGCAGCTTGCAATACCTATGACGTACGTCAGGTATTGCCCAGAACATCAGTCACAAAATGCCCATCGCACTACGCCCATTACACTATGGTTAAAATTAGGCTTGTGGAAGGGTAAGGGTTTAGATACGTGCTTTATGTTTACAGGTATTTATCTGCACGCTCATACGGAGCACCTGAAGAGATATGGTGTTTTTTTTTCCTTCTTGGGAAACAATTTGGTGTGTACAACTTACTATCTCGTGCCCACACTTACCATAGCCTGTGCACCAGGTACTTTAAAGTTGCACCGGCCAATACTGCATGTGCACCGCATACATTCAGATGAGCACCATATACCACCGTGTGCTATTGTACATTATTTTCTGAAAACAGGACATATCACTGAGCTGTCTGATGTTTTACTCACACAGTTACAGTCCACAGAAATAGATATTGGCAAGTTTACAAAAGCAGGCTATGCATTCAAGCCCAGATCGTTAAATCCGCGAAGCAGCACCGCTAACCACTGCACTAATTTATAGTAAAAGGAAATTACATTAGTTAGCCATCTATTTACTAGCCCTCAGCTTCTTATTCGCACAAGTTATGAAAGGAATTCATATTTCACGTATTTAGTGCATGTGAAATTTACCCAGTCCAATGCGGGTTTGCTAATTTAATGCACTGGTAAACCTGGCACACTCGATCGCTTATCTACACCAATGAACTGTGGGATTTAACGTGCATCTAAAGAGTTAAATCCAAATCAGGCCACTTTAACTCCCACCATTTTCAGACAAGAAATGTACCCTTTTTAAAAAGCCAAACTTGAATATCCTAGTCAACTTCACTGGCAAATCTGGCACACTTTATAACCAATTTGAACAAAATAATTTTGAGAGATACTGTGGAAGGATCACATAAGAGATCTGTTCAGGAATCATCCCTACTTAGAATCACCATCAAAATGCAATAAATATTTGCGGAAGGCAGCTCACGAATTTACATTAATCCACGTTCTATTCATTGCCATTGACATCCATGAATCCCGCCAATGAATAAAATGATAAACCCACTGTGGTAGATCAGGTTGAATTTGCTCTGCTACACCAAACATTCAAAGGTGTCAATCCGGAGCACATCAGAGTGGCTGAGAGACCAGTAGAGTGGCAGATCAGTCACCAGTACACTGACACACACGGGACACTCCAAGGTGAGCATTGCATGTATCAAGGTTGGCATTAAAGATCCTCTTGAGTGCTTGAGGCAGCAAAAAGCAGCGGGATAAACACATCTGGACCTGCTGTCGAAAAAGAATTTGCCCTTACCAGCAGCATCCCTCCCTCATTGTTTAACACATTGTTTAAGGTACGGATAGGCGATCAGTAAAAAGTTCATTATCATGACATGCGGTTCAAAGCACCGAGCAGACATGCGCATTGGGATTGTATCATGACACACAGTTCAAAGTACCGAGCAGACATGCACACTGGTTACAGAACCGTTAAGATAGTTGAAGCGGTGAGCAGTTAAAGGAGGCTTGGTGAAGCCTCAACACACTCAAAGGCATTGAGCTCTATATTTTTGAGAGTCTATCTGACACTTAAATCTCTAGTTATACTTTGTAATTCATATTGACACTACACACTTCAGTTGATATAGTTAAGTGATGGCCTGAAACGACAATTCAGGTAGTTGCTGAGAATTCATTATTGTTATTGTGGATTGCTGTGATTTCCTTTGTCTGATACATAGTGTCAAAGATATATTGTTATATATCAACTTTATATATATAAAAAGATTACGTAAATCGTGCAGCCTTTTTACCCATCCATCCATCCATTATCCAACCTGCTATATCCTAACTACAGGGTCACGGGGGTCTGCTGGAGCCAATACCAGCCAACACAGGGTGCAAGGCAGGAAACAAACCCCGGGCAGCGCACCAGCCCACTGCAGCAAACTTTTTATGCAACGCTAAATTTTCTTCAAAACCGTACGTCATATAGTATACATCTATAAATATAATTTTTTAGTCTTCATTAGGAGAATACAACAATGATACTCTCGTGTAAATTAAACCAATTTAACATGCATATGTCAAACAACATATATTGTCTACATCCACTGCGGTAAGAACAGTAATAGTAGTTCTTAATTATCCCGATTAGGTGGCTCAATGATACTGCAACTGTCTCTCGGCAAAAACACCAGAGGTTCGCATCGTTGATCCTCCTCTTGTGAAAAGTTTTTTTTCATTTCCTCCATTTAACAAAAAATTCCAACTTGGATGGATAGCGAGCAAATCAACCTACCAAGGGAAGGTTGGGCTGCCGTAGTCGGGCAGGGGGTACACGTCCCTAATTATATTGTGTATGTAAAGAGTTTCACTGTAAAACGTAATAAGCTTCATATTTGTGTGTTTGGATGAATTCGTATTGTACTGAATTCATATTGTAGAAAAACAAACTACTGTCCAGCATGCCTAAATGTGTCTTTTCGTTTCTGATTGCTATACGGCACTTCCAACTTGGGACAATTTTCTATAAACAGTTTCAGCCAATCAGTGCCTTCTAAACATGCAGAATGAAAGTGTGGACCTTTATTGTAGCAACGCGGCATCTTCATTTCATTCTATATATAGTTGTTAGACTATTTACTGTTAAGTGCTGTTTGAGCTACCGTTTAATACAAAAGGTGGCTTACTTAGTTCTTAAATCGATATTGAAATGCGCACACAAGCCTCCTAAATTATTTATTGAAATGCCTACATTTACAGCGTCCATTTTAGGAAGTCGTAGTTTTTACTTGTTCCCATTAATATGAATTATAATTTCTCAGTGTCACATATTCGTTACTATCACGAGTCCCGCTTCATTGAGATTCTGTTTTATATTTTGTATATGCACTATTTAAAAGGAGCGTTGATTGAACTGACTATAGCAGACTTGTCATCTTCTTAAAATGATTTTATTTATTTGATATTGACAATTAATCACAAGGTCAAAAATTAAGGAGGATATGAGTTTGCATGGACTGTGCTGTTTCTTTTTTTTCGTGACATCGTGTCAGTAGAGAGTGCATGACATTAACAATGCATTCTGTCGTAAATGCACAAGCTTTTTATATTTCCTACAGGCCAATTTGTCTCAATTTGCTCATTAATATATTTTGACAGTGTATTTTAATCAGAATTATTATAAACATATTGCCCATGTTCATTTCCCTTGTAGATATGTAACGTCTGGTGAGAATAAATAAAAAAGTAACACATATAAAAGTTGGGTTCCATTGTTTATGATTAACAAAACTCATCGTTTATCTGAAATGTTCTACTTTGTATTTTTATGTTTGGCAATGGAATGCTTCAGTATACAGTCGATTTATTGCACTTCTGAAGTGTACATTGTCGGTATTTCTCCATTGCATTTGCCCCCCAGTGTAACACGTGCAGTTTTAGAACTTACTCACAGAGGAAAAGTACCCAAACATGAGGAAATGAGCTACTACCTCCTTGACTACATTATTCAGCTCTACTTATTTATGCGAGTCAACTTTTTCCCACATGAAGATTATTAAGTCCAAATACCATTCCACCATGACCGATGATCATTGGAAGCCTGCTTGAGGTTGGCTACCAGCAGCTACTGTCTGGACTATGCAACCCTTGCTGACTCCATTCAGTGCAAATCATCAGAGAGTAAAGTAGTGATCATAAATATATTGAATTGTATTGTGCTATAAGGGTTCATGTAGTTACGCAAGGTACGCCAACATGTATTTTTTATATAATGTAGGTAGATCATTTTGACCTGGTCATTTTAAAAGTAGCTCTCAATCCAAAAAAGTGTGGGCACCCCTGGTCTAAAAAGTATTTGCCAATACTTCAAGAACATCAAAAATGGCTTACACCAAGAAGAAATTTTGAACCAGGGGATGCTCTTCAAATTGTAGATGATGTTGTACCCCACAATTCCTGGCCAATGGGTCGAGTCATCAAGACAATGCCAGATGCACATTTTTTTAATGTTTCTTTGTAGTGTTATTGCTTGTGATTTGAAAATAATAGTTAATGTAAACGTAACGTTAGTTGGCTCATATTAAAGTAAAGTATAGTAATTGTCTCCACTCCTGCATAGCCAATTAGGGGCCGGAAATGTAAGAGCCAATCTTAAAAATTTAATGCGTAAAGTTAAGTTAAATTCATATTAGTGTTTGCTTAGTCATAGCCATAGACAATGGTATAGCCTTTTCCCCCATGTAAGCTAGTTTGAGATAGAACTTTCTTGCTATAATTAAGATACAGTGTGATAATTGAGTCAGTTGTTGTGTAGAATAGGTCCCAGTACACAGGGACTTAAAAGACCTATTTTCAACATAGAAATGGGATAGACATATAGTTTTCTGACTGTTTTGAAATGGTTCTGAAACGTTTAGAAATGGTTTAACCGAATAAGCCAACTTGAAGAAATGGAACAAGAATTTTAAGCTTTAATCAGAACTTTTCTTTTATTTGCTACATTCAATTTTCACTTTTTTGTGTGAACTGTTTAACTTTGAATTTTGAACTAAAGCTTTTAAAAATGAAGATGTTTTGTCTGTGGAATCATTTCAATGTGTCAAGCTTTTGCTGAATACCAATCTGTATGGTAGATCTGCTGAACATTGGTAATTTTAGAAAAAAGCAGCTACAGTTAGTAAAATACCATCCAAAACATGACAAGATTTATGATATTTATACTTTTTCAGTTTAGCAAATACATTATTTTCCCTGAGGTGACACACAGTCTTTTTAATATTAAAAATATGAGCATCTAGTTCTTTAAGAAAAAAATAAAATGGCATTGTATATAATAGTATTGAGTGACAAAAAAGATCACAAAAATTGTCACCAATAAAGCCAGAGCATTGGCTGTTCCATACAACATGGCAAGGTGTTCATAATGCCCATAGGTCATAATAAAAGCAGTTTTCCACTTTTACCTTTCATTAATATGAATCAAGTTGTAAACACTGCACAAATCCAGCTTAGTTAAAACAGTAGAACCTGTAATTTGATGAAAACATAATAAGAGAAAAAGGATAATTATTTTTGATATTGATCTTATTTAGGTCAAGAAAAATATACAAGAACAGAGTGACCCATTCTTTTGTAAACAAAAAAACAAAAACAAAAAACTTCCAAAGACAAATGAACCCTAATGACAGATTGTCATGAGTATATTTATCCATTTCCTTTGCTTCAGTGTGACATAATGGATAAATTCTATCTCTTAGGCCTAGGGACATAAATAAATAGTACAGTCATAAGATCTATGGGAAGGAAGCTGCATGGATTTTTGTTTTGAAAAAATATCTTGGAAGTCATTATATAATTTTGGAGAGTGGTTATCTGAGGAAGAACAACAGTTTGATAAGTGGGTATTAGAATACATTTTTTAAAACATTGAGAACTTCAAGGCCACAGCTTTCTATTATCCAAATCAATAATGTGAGTGTTCTTATCCTTCTCAAGCAGGGTAAATATTCAATATTGTGTTCTGATTTAATTAATGAATATAGACCAGGGATCTCCAACCTTTTTTCCCCTGAGAGCTACTTTTACAAAATGAAAACGGCCGAGAGCTACTCATGTTTTCTAACGTTTATTCTCATAGCTTATTTCAACCCAAAAAAACTGAATAAGCTTCTTTGGCCTGAACATTTACAAAATATTGGTGTCCACAACTCACATTTTGCGTTAAAACATCACAAAAAATATTTAGTTCACCTGCAAGTGCATTTTTTATGTCTGTATGCATTTTCTAGTGTAGCTCACATTATTGAATTAAAACATGAATGCTGTCAAAACAAAACAATGCAATTACAAATACACAGATATTACTTATTCATTTGTCATTTTGTTACAAGTCACTGTTTCATTTCACAAGAGTATTCACATGTCCAGTTGCATGAGTGATGTGTTTTTTAGTTAGTCAGATGACTGGCACTTCATGGAGTCAACAAGAGAGGTGTATGGTGCAGTGTAGCCACTTAGGTTCACTCTTATGGAGTCATTTGAATGTTCATCTGTCAGGCTTGTTTTGAACTGCTTGGTGAAGATTCTTATAGTTATCTGGCTCTACTAAGCTCCAGAAATGCTGAGAATGCTGTTGAGGCTTTAACTGCACATTATTTTGAAGGGTTACTAATATATAATATATAAAATCCAATGTCTCTCTGTCTTTCCTCTTTTCACGAGAGAACTACTTAACGGATTTAGATCGGGTTTTTTTCTATAATTTTCTTGAACATTCCGGTTGATTTTGCGACTTCTCTCATTTCGCTGTGTATCATAGTTCGCTTGTGGTACAGATTTATTTCCGAGATCCACGCAACGGGCCGAGGAGAGGGGCCTTCCTTACTCACTCGTCAGCTTCGGGACGTGTTCCTTAACTCCGCTTAGCTAGCGAACGAGAGAACAATTGAATTCAACTTTTTTTTGATATTTAAAATAAAGTGTTACTTAGGTCTTGATGATTTTGAGTCCCGATATTCTCTTAAGTGTATGCCACATTGAAAAGATAGATTCAGATTGTGGATCGTGATATGATTTTTTAGAAAGATTGCCCACCCCTAATTTGACTAATCAAGTTTTCAAATTTGTGTAGGATTCATTAACCCTTTGGCGAGCTGCTTAGAAAGGAGTTGCAAGATACCGGTAGCTCGTGAGCAACGTGTTGGAGACCCCTGATATAGACACTAAGTTATTACCTAAATGTTGGCAGTCCGACACAAATCTATAATTCCAAAATTGTTTCACTCTGACCAGACTGGCTTTGTGGCATCTTGTGATGAAGCGGACAGCATACACTGGCTTTTGGACATTTCAAAAATATCTCTTTCGCTCTGACCCCCTGCAGCACTCTTTTCACTCAATGCAGAAAAGGATTTTGATAGATCATTAGAACAACCTAGATGAAAACAGGCCATTCAGCCCAACACAGCTCACCAATCCTATCCACTTAATTCTTCTAAAAAAACATTAAGTTGAGTTTTGAAAGTCCCTAAAGTCCTAATAGGATGGATAGTAGGTTTTTGTGGAAAGTTATGAGTGAAATGGGGTATAATTTATTAACATGATCAAAGTGTTGTATGCTTGTCCTTCTCCTTCAGTTTTAACAAACTCAGATTTGTCATATCTCTTTCGTATGTTAAGGGGTGCTATGCAGGGATGTCCGTTAACTTCGCTGCTTTTTATTGTCTCACTCGAGCTTCTAGCCGTAACTCCACGTGCATTTGATACCTATACGCCTATTTTGGTTCATAATTAAGCCTATAAGGTATGCTTACACACTGATGACATTCTTCTGTTTTTAGGAAAACTCCTTCTGAGATAACCCTCATAGAATTTCACACATATGAATCCTTATCGGACTATAAAATTAATTGGAACAAATCTGCACTGCTGCCTATAATTGGGCTTGTCAATCTCTCTCTTTTCCTTTCTTTACTCCTGTTGTTAACTGTTTAAAATATTTAGGATTCACCATTGCAGCCTCCCTTACTGATATTGTGCTGTCAAATTTTCACATTGAGGTAAATTTTCACAATCTATATGTTGTCGTAAACCTGCCCGAACACAAACAGGCACACACCAGCAGTTCCTAAACACACACGTTTATTTACATAAAAATGTCCTGCAGAAGCACAGTACCCCTGCACCAATCACCCTTCACAGTCCGGGCCTCCTCAATGGTCCTTCTGCCACCGCCTTTGCTCCTCTCTCCCATGCATTGCCTTCTTCCACCCGACTCCAGCTCCCCAACTGGAGGAAGGCGGCCTCTTTTATATTCACCCAGATGTGCTCCACGTGCCCTCTGACGGTCTTCCGGCAGGCACTTCCTGGTGTGGCGAAGTGCCACATGAGCACCTGGAAGCACTCTGGGTGTCCCAGAAAGTCCTTCCACCAGCACCTCCAGGTGTGGTGGAAGTGCTGACGTCCAGGGCTCTACGATCCTCCAGTCGCTCCTTGGGAAGACCACATGCCCCAATAGGGTTGATCTTCCATGCTCAGTTCCCGTGGCCCCCATACTGACCAGGGTGGCTGCCCTCTCGTGGCCCGGGGGAGGCATAGTCCTTCTCCCGGTCCTTCCAGGCGTCCCGGCTGGGCACAACCCCCAGCCATCCGCCACAATATATAAAAACCAAATACCACTGATTCACTCATCATGAAATCTCCAGAACCATGAGCACTTGGGATTTGAAATTTGGAATGTAGGTTACCCTAGGTGCTCGCTAAGAAACGGTTTTAAAAATTTCGTGGCCCAATCGCGAAACTTCTTATAGTATTTTAGACCCATTTGTATGTCTGTCCGCTTTTCATGAGAAAACTACTTATAGGATTTAGATTGGGTTTTTTTCTATAATTTGTGACTTTCTTATTGCGCTAAGTATCATAGTTCGCTTGCGGTTCTGATTTATTTGCGCAAATCTGAGAGAGAATTATCGGGCTATGGGGAGGGGGGCAGGGCCCTCCTCACTCATGTGTTTGCCTCCGCTTAGTTAGCAAAAGAGAGAACTACTTAATGGATTTAGATCTTTTTCTTTTATAATTTGCTTGAACATTCCGGTTGATTTTGCGACTTATGTCATCGCGCTAAATTGTCATAGTTTGCTTGCAGGAGCGATATATTCACACTAATCCGAGACAGAAGCTGCAGGCCGAGGGGAGGGGGAAGAGTAACGTCAGGAATAGAGAGTTGGCTGGGGCCCTCCTCACTGTCCTGTTTCACTATCCTCTCTCTCTCCTTTCAGTCACATTTTGGCAATCATTAAAATAAATATTGTTCTTCGTTTACATTTTCTTAGTTCAATGCTCCATCTTCCCCCACCTCCCTCTTTTTTGTACTAGGTCAGATCAGCCATTAGCTCTTTTTTATGGAGTGCTAAAAGACCTGCTGTCCAACACTTTGATTTGAGCCTGATTGGGCAGAGGTATTTCTCTTCCTGATTTTTAACTGTACCATTGGGCATATATATATATATATATATATATAAAAATATATATAAAACTATGGCTAAACCTTCCACTTTCCTGTCCATCCTGGATACTTATAGAAACAAACTTCGTTTCTCCTCACTCTTAAAACAGAAAAGGGAGTAGATCAATATAATCCTCTTATAAATTATGTTCTGCATGTTTGGCACAAAGTAGAAAGGCACCTTGGTTCCATTCTGAGAAGCCACTCCCTTACACCACTCTTTCACAATAGGTCTATACACTGCAAAAAATGAAATCTTAACAAGCCAGACAATCTTGAAAAGAAATAGATCTTGTTTTTTTATTTTAAGAATAACTGACTTGAGTAGATTTGTATGTGTAAGATATATAATCTCATTTTTAGAAAATGTAACAAGTTAACAAGTTAAACTTTCTCACTATATTGGCAAGAAAAAGGTATCTGCCAATATAGTGAGAAAGTTTAACTTGTTAACTTGTTAAATTTTCTAAAAATGAGATTATATATCTTACACATACAAATCTACTCAAGTCAGTTATTCTTAAAATAAAAAAAACAAGATCTATTATTTCTTTTCAAGATTGTCTGGCTTGTTAAGATTTCATTTTTTGCAGTGTAGACATTGATGGGCAACACATCTCCTATTCAACTTCAGCTTCACGAGGTATCAGCACACTCTGATATTTGTTTGATGGAACCAGGCTTGCCTCTTTCCAGTTTCTTAAAGACAAATATACAATACCTTTGTCCTCTTTCATTTTCTATTTAGAAATTAAATCTGTTCTCAGGACATGTGGAATACGTTTTTCTTCCCCTGTTCATACCCATCCATTATCTGATTATTTTTTCTTGTCTTCACTTTTCACTAAATGCATTTCCTTTTTGTATGCCTACCTTCGTGATTCCACAAAAAAAAATATAAAAAATTCCTCTAGAAATTCTAATCTTCAACAATTTAATATAAATGTGTCAATAGAGTTTATCATTAGCCAAGAAAGTGTTTCCTGATCTGTTTAGCTCCTGATTCACAGTGTCTCCAGTTCTGCCTTAACGTACAGGGCACATTTCTCCTCACAAGTCCCACTGTTGCTGTTCTTTGGGCCTCAGTTGCTTTCATGCTCTCCTCCATTTTATTTGTCTCTATTCTTTTAACTCATTAAGATGGAGACAAACACATTTTATTTTGAATGAAATTTACCAGTTGTGATAAGCTGCCCGGACACAGACAGACGGACACCATATTTAAGTCCACCACACGTTTATTGTACATTATAAATAAAGTGCACAAACCCAGTGCCAAAGCACCAATCTCCCCAAAGTCCAGGCTCTCACTCAGTCTCTGCCTGCTCGTCAGGCCGCCTCCTCTCTCCTGCCTCGCAACCTTGTCCACTCCTCACCCGACTCCAGTCCTTCTCTGCAGGGAGGCGGCCCCTTTTATAAGTGCCCGGATGGGCTCCAGGTGATCCCCGACACTCCCTAGACACTCCCTTGTGTGGCGGAAGTGCCGGCTGTGTTCCCGGAAGCCCTCCGGGTGTTCCCAAACTTCTTCCCCCCAGTACTTCCTGGTGTGGCGGAAGTGTTGGGGTTCCGGGTCCTTCAGGCATGGGGGCGCCCCCTGGCGGAGACCACGGGCCCCTACAGGGTTGGGCTTCCAAGCCCTGCACCCGTGGCCTTCAAAGGAACCAGGGCGGCCGCCCCCTCGTGGTCCGGAGGAGGAATGAGCCCTCCTCCTGTTCTCCTGGGCGTCCCAGCTGGGCACCACCCCCAGCCGCGTGCCACAGTACCCCACCGCAAGCTGAGACCCCTGGGCCCAGCAGCCAATCCCGCGAGGGCAGGTTTTCCTCGGCAGGAAGCCGACACACTTCGTTCCAGGGCCCGGTCCTATAAAAAAGAAGACAGAACAAGGGGCGGAGACGCTGCCCTGACGCCGCCACTCGGCGTCTCTCTGACGTCTATACGGGCAACGCTCCCCCTTTTGACCGGCACCCCGGTGCTTGCCAGCTCGGCCCCCCTTTCGTGGCACCCTTGCCCCTCGTGGTGGGACACCGGATGGGAGCGCACGCGCGCCCGTCTCCTCAGCCTTCCGTGGGTTTGCCCTCTGCAGCCGCAGAGGGTGGCCCTTCTCCAAACGTGAGCATCCTGCCTCACGTTTGCCCTTATCGGAGGAACCGGCATTCTTCCCTCGGCTCCCCCTTTTACTCTTGGACGCGGTGATGGACTGAGTCTCCTTATAGCGTAAAAAGAGACCCTGTCGCGTCTGCGTCCTTTTAACTCGCCTCAAGGCTGCGGCAGGCTTAGGAGGGAGGGTGCTAGGACCCAGGGCACTTAACAGCCCATGTCCTGCTAGTCCCCTCACTGATTCTCCCCTCACCAAGCACGCAGCACTCACCGCCACATCTCCTGTAGGAGATCCCCCTTTTGGACTCTGATCACGGGGTTCACAGATCCTGTCGGTGGGACCTCCAACATGCTGTACGGGATCGATGAAACTTACCGGTCCCGCCGTACCTCTCCGGCCGAAGGTTTGCTCACCGCGCCGTTTTGTCCGCTCTTCCAGCGCCTCCTCTGACGCGACTGGCTTCCCCTCCAGCATCTGCTCCCCAGCACGGAGGGCACCTAGCATTTGTGGATGCGACTCCACAGAACACTGATCAACCGCCAGCGCCTGTAGAGCCGCAGACATGGACGAAAGTACAGCCAGCAGTGAGCCTTCCTTATTGTCAGCTACAGCTGCTGGCTGCTCTTTAAGGCTCTTTGAAGAATGCACGCACCCAGCTGCACATTCTCCCTTATCGGAGGAACTGGCTTCCTCAAGCCGCTTCCTCCGTTTACTGTGGGACGCCGCGTCAGTTCGGATCTGCCCATTGTAAGAGGGCAGACCCAGCCCCGCAGGCGTCCGGAGCTTCACGGGGTCGGTCTCCCTTACCTTCCCCGCTGTGCCTCTCCATCCAGGAGTTCCTGCAGCGCGCCGATCCCTTCCTGCCTGCGGCTCTCGATCTGACGCCACTGCCATCCCTCCTGAGTCCAGCGTCACCGCCCGGAGGGCACATTGCTCGGCCGGCAGCGACAGCACGAGCTGGATCTCGCTCTGCAGCTCCTGCAGTATCGCTGCCAAAGAGGAAGAGACAGTCGGCGGTGTGCTTACCTTCCAGGCGGCGCCACTCGCCGGCTGCTCTCCGTGGGCTCTTTCCTGCAGCCCACTCGGGTTACTTTGAAGCACGGGACAGACATTCCCTGCTCTCGCCTCCGACCAATCGCTGGCGAGAGGACAGGACACGCTGTCCAATCCCGTGCCTGTTATGAGGGACTCCTGGTCCGCCGCCATTTTGGCTCTACTGCCCCTGGTGCGGCGCCATTCTGGCTCTTGGAGTTGCAGCTCCATACTTTCTGCAGCTCTCCCGACTGCCGCCTCCGCGCTGCCGACGGCCCGTGGACCGGCACGCCTCTGCCACAGATGCGGATCCGTGCATACCCTGCCGGTAACAAAAGAGGGAAGTCCTACCCCGCAGGGCAGACCGTTGTTATGCAGGGCACTCACCTCCCGGATCCCGTCATCCAGCCGTATCTGCTGCATACTGGCCTTTCCTTCAGCGATACCGTCCTGGCCGCCGTTTCCGACAGCACGTCGGTCAGAGTCTGCTGCACTCCAGCCACGCCCGTTGGTGCTCCTCCGCACCCAGGGGTAAGAGCCTTTTTGCGGACTACTGGCAGTCCCAGGGGAGAATCGCTCCCACGGAGTTGTGCATGCGTCGCTCCCGCGGCGCGTGTGGGGGTTCCGCTGCTGCGCCGGGCTGCTCACAGAACATTTTTTCTCTACAGGTTCCTGCCTTGAACCAGGCAGACCATCCTGCCGACTACGCCACTGTGATAAGCTGCCCGGACACAGACAGACGGACACCATATTTAAGTCCACCACACGTTTATTGTACATTATAAATAAAGTGCACAAACCCAGTGCCAAAGCACCAATCTCCCCAAAGTCCAGGCTCTCACTCAGTCTCTGCCTGCTCGTCAGGCCGCCTCCTCTCTCCTGCCTCGCAACCTTGTCCACTCCTCACCCGACTCCAGTCCTTCTCTGCAGGGAGGCGGCCCCTTTTATAAGTGCCCGGATGGGCTCCAGGTGATCCCCGACACTCCCTAGACACTCCCTTGTGTGGCGGAAGTGCCGGCTGTGTTCCCGGAAGCCCTCCGGGTGTTCCCAAACTTCTTCCCCCCAGTACTTCCTGGTGTGGCGGAAGTGTTGGGGTTCCGGGTCCTTCAGGCATGGGGGCGCCCCCTGGCGGAGACCACGGGCCCCTACAGGGTTGGGCTTCCAAGCCCTGCACCCGTGGCCCTCAAAGGAACCAGGGCGGCCGCCCCCTCGTGGTCCGGAGGAGGAATGAGCCCTCCTCCTGTCCTCCTGGGCGTCCCGGCTGGGCACCACCCCCAGCCGCGTGCCACACAGTGGATGTAATTTAAACAACAGAAAAATATCTATTTACTGTAATACTATACTATAATACTGCAGTGTAATACTATTACTATAATATAAAACAGAAAAAATAAATAAGATCAGTGGTAAACAATTAACTTTCTGTCATACTTGTGGACCTGACCATATTTCAGGCTTCACACTGTATATCACTGACTAGTCTTATCATATACTTTAAAGATTTTGAAATAATTCTGGGAATTGATTCAGTGTTTCTTTTTTTTTTTATAGAGCCTCTTTTTGACAAATCTCCTTGCTCGTGCATTATAGACTACACAAATTCACCCATGCTGTTTCTAGGTTTGCCTCTGATTTAAACCTACTTGATTCTTTTAGTTCAATTAAGCCGTTTTGGTAAAGAATATTCCTTTTACTCATCACTGCCAATGTAGACTTGACTACATTTTCATTTTGATTTACTTCTGTTGTCATGAACACTAGAATTGCTTCCACTACTCCTTGTGATCATAAATGCATTTTCTTCATGTTGAATTTTCTCCCTCAGCCCTATACCAAACCTCTCACCAACATTTTAACTGCACAATTGAAACAATTTCTATTTTTAAATCTTATTTGCATACAACCCTTCGATCAAAAACAAAGCAAGAATTTTCACTTTAGAAATCTGGTGAGATTACAATTTTTCTTAATTGATTTGACAAATTTCTCAAAAATGCCATTCTAACAGCTATTCACCAAATCCTCAAAGACACAATGCATGTGGTCACAACACATTCACATTTGTTTTTTTTACAAACTGCAAATGCTGAGGCACATATTGGCCAACTCTAAACACATTTTTCATTGTGAAGTGCATTTTTCATTTGACTCTGACAAACATCACAATTCATCAGTTAACTCAAAAACCACCTCTGTCACATTGAAATTGCAGCACATTGCTGATATAAAACAATTCATACTTGCAGCTTTTGTATAGTTCATTCATACAGGACAAAGCTGATGAGAAGAACAAAGCAAATGTTTTTAGTTGTGTTTCCCTTTTGACAGTTGAAAACAAATGCTGTCAACCTTACAGGTACACATCTTCAAACTAATTTATTCATATAAACTGTCCCTTTTAGTGTTTTAGTAGTGCGTGGCGGTACATGGCTCATCAAGCTGTCGAACTAAAAATCATTTTTAAATTAATAAGAACAATGAAAAATTACATTCTATTGTAAGAAAGTGACCAAAGGTGTGTAGGTTTACATATGTGGTTATGAGAAGCACCATTTTCAAATGAGGACTTGTCTAAAGGAACCAAGAAAAACTGCAATACATCCAGATCAGACTCTTTTTTCAGGAATGTCCTGCAGCAGACAGCACTTTGCCTTTTCAATGCAATTGATGTAGCCCAAGTTTACCTTCACTAGCCAACCTTTTTGTTATAGATACTAAAAAGGCACTTTATCACATCAAATGAGCTTTTTTTCTGTCAGGTATTAGACCTGAATGACTTTGGTAATATATATCATATATCAATATGATCAAAATCCTCTATTGATATTCATCAGCAATAACTATTATTACTTTGGGATAGGTTGTAACCCCTCCAAACTTAGACAGGTGCTAGATCATTGTATTCTCTGTACCATTTTCAGTCTTTGTTTCAATACTTTGGTCATCTGCCTTCATAATGTAGACTTAATAAACCCTATTAGCACTAATGGCATTTATATGCTAATTACATCCTGCTTGTTCTAAGTGATGCCCTGTCAGAACTACTTCATGCACTCAGTTTGTTCAATTATTGTGAAACTGTTTCATCTGCTTGGTGTGTGGGTGTGTCCTGCGGTGGGTTGGCACCCTGGCACCCTGCCCAGGATTGGTTCCCTGCCTTGTGCCCTGTGTTGGCTGGGATTGGCTCCAGCGGACCCCCATGACCCTGTGTTCGGATTCAGCGGGTTGGAAAATGGATGGATGGATGGATGTTTCATCCACATCTGCCCTTTTCTCCTTAAAGCACCTTTGTCAACAATCCCATTTCCTTTCTCCATCCATGTGACAAATTCATTAAAATATCTTAGCATTAACATTTTTTTGCATTCTTGTGCAGAATATAGTCTTCTCTAATTACCACCTTAACTTTAATATAACTAAAGACTTTTCTCCCTGAACCCATTTCTATCTATTTTTCCACTCTCATTTGTCCATTATTAAAAATACACAGTACTGTATATGACTCTCCATATAAATTTTGTTGAATCAATCTCTTCACTTTTCAAACACTGGTTCAAAGTTCAGGTTCCTCCTCTACGATTTTATATGGGTTGTCAACAGACAAACATTCTACCATACTTTTTGACATAATCAATAGAGGAGGACCTCTTCTACACTTGTAATTACATCATTAAGCCATTGGATTTTTTGAAGCTGATTTAATCTCCCATCATGGCTTTCCATTGATTATAAGACAGTTTCTTCTTTTTAATTCTGGTCCTTTCATTATTTATGCCTTAAAGATATGCTGTCAGGTGGAAAGGCACTTGGGTTCCACCCTCAGTTGGTACTTACATACTGTAAAATGTCATGCTCAAAGTTCATCACCTTTAACTTTAGCAGTATCTTGTGCAACCCCTGCTCCAGGCACTTACTTAGTGTGGGCTAAGCCTCCCAGTTATGATGTGGAATCCTCCCATCCGTGCTGAGGAGCATACTGTTACTTGTTGGATATTTGGGACTTTATTCCATCATGCCTTGTATTTCAGATGCCCTTTTTACCACTTTTGTCTTGAGCCGGAGCTGACTTCAGGAACATTGAGTATTGGGACTCAAATAAGGAATGCAGGCACAGTAGGTGCAGCAAGCAAAAAGGTGTATATATTGTGTCAATGTAACTTGTAAGTGAGGACTGGCCCCAGTAGGGTAAGTTGGTACAAGAAAGTGGGTAAGGTGACATTAATTAATATCTAACCACAGGCTCTGTCACTTTTATCTTTTCAGCTAAGCAGTGTTTACAGAAGTAAAATCCTTATTCCACATGGGGCAATAACAATAAATTAAATCCACAAAGGTATCAACTCTGAAAGAACTTTACAGACAACAGGAAAACTGAGTAAACTAAGCAAAGATATATGCTAGGTCACTGCTTTTACAAAACAAGCAGAGAATGTACAAAACACCAGGCATCTAACTTTTATAAATGTTTTAAACTATATTTAACCAATTTTATCTATAATAAACTTACTTTTTTAGCACAGGCACATGGCATTAATAATATAGGCAGTACAGGAGAAACAAAATAGTTGTTACAATGTCCATTAAGTGAACAAGGATGTGGATATATTCTACATTTATGAGTGACACCTTTATCCAACATACAGTACAACACTTACTAATGGTTACATTTCTTTTGCCCAGCATCCCTGGCACTGCACAGACAGGTGAAGTAACTTGACAGTGTCAGAATCAGGGCTTGTACCCACAAATTCAGGGTTTAATATTTGGGCCATCAGCTCATCCAGTAGTTTATGTTCATGGTGATAGCATATTTGTAAATTTACTATGCAATTCCATATACTATAACCAAATAGATTATATTTAGATTATTAACCTAAACCGATTAGCATAGTATAATAGCAAAATTCAATGAAATTGAAGTATAATTATTACCTGCAAACATCCATCCATCCATCCATTATCCAACCCGCTATATCCTAACTACAGGGTCACGGGGGTCTGCTGGAACCAATCCCAGCCAACACAGGGCGTAAGGCAGGAAACAAACCCCAGGCAGGGCGCCAGCCCACCGCAGTACCTGCAAACATTCACCCAGAATTCCTGCTTACCAGAACCTGACTAAATGCAAAGATATCAATTACTATCCAATTAGTGTGCAGTGTTTTTAATATTATTATTATTATTATTATTATTATTCCTGCTGTAGCTGCTGCTGAAGAATTATTTTCTATGTTGTTGAATGCAGACTTGACAAACATGTAATTGTAATCCCTTAAACATTTCTTCAGGAGAGAGTGCTTGAAGTTACAGTTTTTCTCCAGTTTAAATGCATTTTACAAACAATAGTCCACATTTTAAGAACAAGTGAGATAAATATCAAAACTGTGTTGATGTTTTAAACAGCAAATGCATGTTGAAAATGTAGTTGTTTTCGCATTATTCTTCATATAGTTAACAGAATGACATAATAGTATCTAAATTGAAAATAATATTCCAATTACTGTTCACCACAGACAGCAAAAATAAAATACAAACATTGTTTCTAAAGCCGTACATCTAATCAATCATTGATACCATCAATTGTTTACTCTTGATACAAAAAAATAAAAAAACAATCAACAGAACATTTAATAAACAGTGCTGTGTACTAGTCCTACACCATATTGTGCCTATCATTTGTTTTAATGTCTATTACTGAGCTGATTGTGTGGCGATTGGGTACTTGGAGAAAGAAAAGTAAGGACAGGAATTGGGCATTAGTGCATTTGAAAGAGACACTACTGCTGCAATAAATTATTTCATTGAAGGTCACACACGGTCTGTGTTCTTGCTGGGGCTGGCGCGACACTGGAAGGATAGATGGATAGAATAATTAAACATGTACTATGAAGATTTTTCAATGTTCCTTAAAGGATTTGAAGAATCAGAGTTCTAAGCTTACAGATGGTTTAATGTCTATTACTGAGCTGATTGTGTGGCGATTGGGTACTTGGAGAAAGAAAAGTAAGGACAGGAACTGGGCATTAGTGCATTTGAAAGAGACACTACTGCTGCAATAAATTATTTCATCGAAGGTCAGCCACGGTGCTGCAAGCATCTTGCGTGAGGCAGGAACAATCTCTGGATGGGGCACCAGTTCGTCACTATCACTGCGCCACCATGTTCCCATGTTTAATACATGCTTTAATTGATACGATATGAATACTGAAATGATATCAAGGATACATCTCATTATTTTAATTATTCAGAGCGCTGTAATATCATTAATGTAATGGATTCGGTGTCCTGTCGGAGAAAGAGAGAGCCCGTTTAAGAAGCACATAGTAATTCACACACAGGGCACATAGAAGATAAAATACAAAACAAAGCATTTAATGTGCTACTTTAGTTTTGATGGGATTTGAGAAACTAGTAAATTAAACGATTTCAAGATGAAGTTTATGATGTTCTACTTTAATGACTAAATAAACTACGTGACTAAAATGGAAATTTCGAGATTAAAGTTGACATTTCGAGCTTTTTTCCCACTGTGTCCCTATTTTTTTTCTTTTCTCTGTACCCTAATAAGCTTTCATATGACACTCTGACGGTGGGCTACGACTTGCCTTGTCACAGCGACTTTGATATCTGTGTGGAATGGAATTTAAAATCTATTGCTAGCTTCTGTATGAAAATCTGCATGTTCTCTGTGTAGCTAGGTATTATTATAACAGATATATAAAGCATGCTTAAATGGAGTAGGACTGCCAGTGTGGAATGCAGCTTTTGGCTGCTTCCCGGCTTGTCTCATCAGTGTCTGGTTATCATTCAATTAAGATGCCAAACGTATGACAAGTTTTCTGATAAGCTTAATTAAAAATATAAGAAAAGATTAGAATTTCTGCTTTCCGTTGTAATCAACAAATTGTGTAAGAATGTTCTGTGACCTTTGGATGAAACTAAGCTTATTTTTTCTAACAAGCTTCTTTGAAGATCTCTGTTATAAAATACAACCTATCCCCCTAAGATAGGGCTTTTTGCACTTCAGAGTCAGTGAGAAAAAAAGCTGACAGGCCCTGTTAAGGCAAAGACCATCTGCTCATCAAGAAGTGTAAAGAAATAAAAAGAATTCTGCTTATTTGAAAAAGTGTTTGCCTGCTGTTGTCTCAACATCTTCATCCACATCTGACAACTTCTTTTTTATTTTGGGCATTGTGTGACTTTGTGAACTTGAGCTTTTGAGTTTCTTGACATTCTATGTCACTCGATCAACTTCCTTTTGTTGTTTATACCACTGTTTAAACCAATAAATAGTATGTTTTTCCTTGCCTCCACTTGGTATTCGCTGAAATTCTTCTATTTTCCCTCGTGCTTTTGCCAT
This sequence comes from Erpetoichthys calabaricus, assembly GCF_900747795.2. Taxonomy (NCBI): domain Eukaryota; kingdom Metazoa; phylum Chordata; class Cladistia; order Polypteriformes; family Polypteridae; genus Erpetoichthys; species Erpetoichthys calabaricus. The sequence continues at coordinate 125,188,400 of NC_041396.2, forward strand.
TGCCTTTTCACAGAACGCTGAGCTTAAGGGCTATTTATATTGATTTGCATATTCAAAGAGGCATTATTCTGGGAGGAGTTGGGGAGTGGCAGCAGGCGCGTGCACGTGCGTTACTTTTCATGCTGACCGGGATTTATGTAGTGGAAGAACGTGGAAGTTGGCATTCGCACAGATTTATACATCTGGATTTTTCATCTCCTTTTCTTGGTCAGGTTAACACCTGCTTCATTCACAAAAACACAATTATACCTCGTGGCACTGGTTTTCATCTCCATCATCCTCTGGAAAAGAAAAAGGTTTACAGTACATGCAGTTCAATACAGCAAAACCATGTCACAATGCATACATTAAGCATGAATGCAATGCAGTTTATTAAATACACAACACTTCAATGAAGGGTGGGGAGACCTGAACTGTCTGGTACTGTTCCACTCAAATGGTACCTCTTATAGATCTGCTTCACTGTAACCAAGATCCTCTTCAAAAGTTGGTCAATAGTGGCCAATAGCAGCCAACTGATATTACGACAGACATAATTTCTGAAATATTTCTCTCTTTTATGTCTTTCATGGAGGAAAATATTGTTGTCTACAACTATATTTACAGCAAAAATCTCCTGTTGAGCTGAAAATTTTGCTTCCACTGGTCAGCTATATATTTTGCCTATCTTCCATCAGCATAAGGCCTTCATTCTACCATGTGCTGTACAGACATCAGATATTTTTCATGGTAGCCAAACATTATAGAAATGTACTGTATGTATATCATTTAGTAGATTATACTGTAATTGTTTCATTGCTCTGTTGTAACAGTAGTACCTACCCTTCTCCCTTTTAAAGAAACATATAATTGATCCAATTGTTAATCTAATCAGATTAGGTTGAGCCCTCATGCCTGATTTTCTCGATGTCAGACCATGGTTAATTCCATTATCAACAACTGTTGCTTTTATTTTATTTGATATACATCTAGTTGGCTTTTTTTAAAACCCCATCCAGCTCTTCCACCTCACCTCACAACCCTCTATGTCTGTCAGCTCCATTTCCTACTTCTTCTGCTTCCGTTTGATCAAAGTGACTGACCTGACGTGCTCCTTTAAGTGTGTCATAATAAACTACTAATCAACAGCTTTGTACGTGTGCATTCTCACACAGATTACGAGTTTACACTGCTGTATTATTGTAGTATTTCCCTCTACTTACCCTTTGCCTGTTTTCTTCAAGTGTAAGTGTACTTGTCAAGTTCGTTTCCGGATTGGTCTACTGTTGCCCTTTAAGATTAACACACACATACATACCTATAAACATACACACAGAAACTCAACAGAGCCCATTGAATGACAAACACACAGCTGGTTAATCACTAGTATTTTAAACCATTCAAGTGCTTTATGAAAAACACAACTTGTCACTCTCCTAGGACTTCATAAGACTTACATACACACTGATCCTAACCGCAACAGTGCCCCACGAATGACAAACACACAGCTGGTTAACCTGTGGCACTTTAAACCACACAAGTGCCTTAGGAATAACACAGCCTGTCACTCTCTCAGCACTTCAAAAGTCTTACTTATTATCGGCACAAACACCATACAATGTTTTAATGATATCTCAGACCTAAATATTACTTTTGGTCTACAAGAATACATTTAAACATACAAAGGCTCAGCACTATTGACTATAGGCCATTTATCAGCCAAGAATGCCTTACTTTATGTACTGTTCCCTACTATTGAGAAGAGCTCTCACTCACAGCCTTAATAAACCTCGCAGCACAGAGGTAATGGCAAACCTCCGGCAGCACCAGGTGCTCAAAGAAATCTACCTTATTACTTCAATCACTCTATAGACATTAAGACAAAGCATAGAAAGTTAAAAAGCAACATGGTATTTATTACAGGAATAATAATACCAGTAGAACAAAGTATAATAGAAAATAGGACTGATAGAAAAGTCTGGATATATATAATCTTTAGAAAAAGCTTACAAAAAAGTAAAGATTACAAGGATTAATGTAGCAGGCGGCTTGTGATCTAGCACTCGCAGTTGTTCATGATGCTTTTCTGACGATCAGATGGAAACGGCTACATATTGACATCGCTCTGTCCTCCTCTAATGTCTTAGTCCCTTCTTCTTCCTCCCTCCTTCCTTACTTACTATTTTGTTCCTCAGATGAGGCATATTTATTCTAAAATTCTACTGGGGGTTTTGTAAGATGTGATTGTTAGATATTCTGATTGGCTGGCTATCAATATGATGAATGAATTCACTGTCCATTTTCCCAAACAAAAAACTTTTTTATGTTCTCTGAGGTGTCGCTATGTCTTCCTTTCCCAGGCTATAAAATCCTTTCTCAGGTTATAAAGTAATTGAGCCACCAGCATGTCTTCCTATTTTTGTTGGAACAGCTGTTTTAAAAGTGATGTATAACTGGGAAGAAGGCATGCTTTAATTTGTCCTGAACGTAGTTCATCTGTTGTCTTGTCTTGAACAAAATATAATGGAAATATAAACCAAAATGTACAGATTTTGTACCCCACAACATCTGCTATAATAGATTTATCTTAATTGAGAAGTGCATGAGGGAATTACAAACAAATAACTTTCAGGTGAAATCTGTTCTCTATGCCTTCATTTGCATTAAATATTTTGAAGATTGTTTTTCTCTGTGTTATTTCTGTGAAAATTAAGATAATTCTGTGAAATGAATCAGAAATCATAGAGGGTTTAATGAATGTATTTCAAGTTGTCGTAAGTACATCACTGCATTTGAAGGATTTGACTACATTTGGTGACATCGCATACGAATAATGGAGAAAAACTCTAAGCAAACATTGTATTTTCTTTCAAAGTATATAAAAATTATTTTAAATTAAATGAGATTTCTTTTATTTCTATCTATTCTTGTTTCCACCACACCACTGTTTGAAAAGCTGAGATTGAATTGTGATGTTCTTTTAGCTGTTGCTTTTTTTCTGCCTCCAATTGGTTTGCATGCTTTTCAATTTCTTTGCACAGTCAACATTTGTGTGCCGATCCTTTTTCATTTGTTGCTTCTGATTTGTATTTGAATTTTCACTTTATTTTTGTGTTTTATGACTTCCATCCATTTTCCAACCCGCTGAATCCGAACACAGGGTCACGGCGGTCTGCTGGAGCCAATCCCAGCCAACACAGGGTACAAGGCAGGAACCAATCCCGGGCAGGGTGCCAACCCACCGCAGGACACACACGAACACACCCACATACCAAGCACACACTAGGGCCAATTTAGAATCGCCAATCCAAATAACCTGCATGTCTTTGGACTGTGGGAGGAAACCGGAGCGCCCGGAGGAAACCCACGCAGACATGGGGAGAACATGCAAACTCCACGCAGGGAGGACCCGGGAAGCGAACCCAGGACCCCAGGTCTCCCAACTGCGAGGCAGCAGCGCTACCCACTGCGCCACCGTGCCGCCCTGTTTTATGACTTAGTGTTATTAATTTGTTTTTACTTTTTTCTGATTTATTTTTGCATGTTTCCATTTCTTTTAGCATTTTCTGTTATTACATATTTGATTTGCTTTTCTATTTTCTGACTTATTTTTGCATATCTGATTTGTTTTTGTGTTTTCCGATTTGTTTTGGATAATCAATTCATTTCTCCATTTTAAAATTATCTTTTTGCATTTCCGATTTGTTTTTAAATTTTGTTATTGGATAATTTAATTTGCTTTTGTGCACTGCACTTCAGGGCCACCTTACATTAGAGAGAATCTATTACACTCCCAAGGAGTCTTCATTATGTCCTAAGCATCAAACAAATTTTACTAATTAACTTGGGAAAAAAATTAAGCATGACTAAAGTAAAAGAAAAACACTGCAGTGATATATTCACATAAGCATTCTTAGTTGTACACAGATGGATAATCACATTGGGAATTAAGAAAATAAGTCATGGTGATCTCTAAAAGTATGAGAAAAAAAAGAAAAACTGCAAGCAAAGACCCAGCACAGCAGTGACCCCACAATAACATAAATGGGTTTATGATAGTACAATCCCAATTCCAATGAAGCTGGGACGTTGTGTAAAACGTAAATAAAAACAGAATACAATGATTTGCAAATCCTTTTCAACCTATATTCAATTGAATACACTACAAAGACAAGATATTGAATGTTCAAACTGATCAACTTTATTGTTGTTTTGCAAATCTTCACTCATTTGGAATTTGATGCCTGCAACACGTTCCAAAAAAGCTGGGACAGGGGCATGTTTACCACTGTGTTATATCACCTTTCCTTTTAACAACACTCAATAAGCGTTTGGAAACTGAGGACACTAATTGTTGAAGCTGTGTAGGTGGAATTCTTTCCCATTCTTGCTTGATGTACAATTTCAGTTGCTCAACAATCCAGGGTCTCCGTTGTCATATTTTGCGCTTCATAATGCGCCACACATTTTCAATGGGAGACAGGTCTGGACTGCAGGCAGGCCAGTCTAGTACCCGCACTCTTTTACTACGAAGCCACGCTATTGTAACACATGCAGAATGTGGCTTTGCATTGTCCTGCTGAAATAAGCAGGGACGTCCCTGAAAAAGACGTCGCTTGGATGGCAGCATATGTTGCTCCAAAACCTGTATGTACCTTTCAGCATTAATGGTGCCTTCACAGATGTGCAAGTTACCCATGCCATGGGCACTAACACCTCCATACCATCACAGATGCTGGCTTTTGAACTTTGCGCTGATAACAATCCAGATGGTCCTTTTCCTCTTTGGCCCGGAGGACACGACGTCCATGATTTCCAAAAACAATTTGAAATGTGGACTCGTCAGACCACAGCACACTTTTTCACTTTGCGTCAGTCCATCTCAGATGAGCTCGGGCCCAGAGAAGCCGGCGGCGTTTCTGGGTGTTGTTGATATATGGCTTTCGCTTTGCATGGTAGAGTTTTAACTTGCACTTGTAGATGTAGCGACGAACTGTGTTAACTGACAATGGTTTTCTGAAGTATTCCTAAGCCCACATGGTAATATCCTTTACAGAATGATATCGGTTTTTAATGCAGTGCCACCTGAGGGATCGAAGGTCACAGGCATCCAGTGTTGGTATTCGGCCTTGTCGCTTACGTGCAGAGATTTCTCCAGATTCTCTGAATCTTTTGATAATATTATGGGCAGTAGATGATGAAATCCCTAGATTCCTTACAATTGTACATTGAGAAACGTTGTTCTTAAACTGCTGGACTATTTGCCCACGCAGTTGTTCACAAAGTGGTGAACCTCGCCCCATCCTTGCTTGTGAATGACTGAGCCTTTTGGGGATGCTCCTTTTATACCCAATCATGACAAACACCTGTTTTCAATTAACCTGTTCACCTGTGGAATGTTCAAAGCAGGTGTTTTTTGAACATTCCTCAACTTTCCCAGTCTTTTGCTGCCCCTGTCCCAGCTTTTTTGGAACGTGTTGCAGGCATCAAATTCAAAATGAGTGAAGATTTGCAAAACAACAATAAAGTTTATCAGTTTGAACATTCAATATCTTGTCTTCGTAGTGTATTCAATTGAATATAGGTTGAAAAGGATTTGCAAATCATTGTATTCTGTTTTTATTTACGTTTTACACAACGTCCCAACTTCATTGGAATTGGGGTTGTACATGTTTTATGTATTTATATTTCCATAAATTATGCAAACCTGTTTTCCCTGTTTTGGAAAGAGCTAACCACGAAAAAACTATTTTGAATCAGCTATACATATGCATCAATATATACTTCTGTTGTGCCTCAGGTAATTAACTTGATGCAGGGCAGCACTCACAATAATTAATGAGAGTTCAGATACAAGTTAAATAGACAACTGCTTTATTTCAAACATGATCTTCAATACATATAAGAACAGTCTGATGCAATACAATTAACAGAGGACAGATGTATTACCTTTATATGGATATACACTGCACCAATGTCTGGTATAAGGCTGGAATTGACAACCATTGTATTGCCAAAATAAAAGTCCCTTTCTAAAATAGGCAAAAACAATAAAGGTGTCAATCCAACAACTTCTACCTCACCTAAAACAGCATCTAGATTTTTCTTGAAGTATTTAACTAAATTTATATATTTGTAATATTATGTGCATGCTGGATGAAAGTCTATACTTTCTAGCTCTATCATGCATTATTTCAATATGCCTATTGGTAGCTAGTGGTTTCATGTACTAGATGCTACATTCTGGTACGTGCTTGTTCTTTTGACATTCAATGCAGTTACACCATAAATATTCAACACAGCTAAACACCTAAGCCTGCATGACTGACTGACCAATAATGTTCCCAATGTACCTTTTTGTAGGAGAAAAGGTGAAATCATTTTATAGCATTTATTACAAATCATGCTAGAAGGGACTTGGTTTACCTTGACAACTGCTCCAGCTACAGAGCCTCTGACAAAGAGAAAAAAGACAAAACACTACAATGAAAACTACTAGAATCTTGGAATCTGTTGCCTGGTGCAAATTTTGAAAAACTTAATGAGTGTCTACTGTTACAACATATTGCTTAAGACATTTTAGAATTTCTACTTTAGTCTGTTAAACAATGCAGAAACCGTGTAAATCTTCAGCCAGATAAACCACTCTGAATTGTAATCTTTCTATACTTATCTGTTATCAGATAGTATTATAATATTGTGTTATACACCGATCATCCACAGTATTAAAACCACATGCCTAATATTGTGTAGGACCCCTTGTGCCACCAAAACAGCTCTGACCAATTAAGGCTTTGACTCCACAAGCCCTCTGAAGGTGCCCTGTGGTATCCGGTACATAGATATTAACATCAGATTCTTTAAGTCCTGTACGTTGCAAGGTTGGGCCTCCATGTTTTGTTTTTCTGGCACATCCTACAGATGATCAATCAAATTGAGATCTGAGGAATTTGGTGGCCAAATCAACAACTTGAACTGTTTGTCATGTTCTTCAAACAATTCCTGAACAAGTTTCGCAGTGTAGCATGGGTACATTGTTCATCTGAAAGAGGGCCACTGCCATCACGGAACATTGTTGCCACGAAAGGGTGTACATGGTCTGCAACAATCTTTAGGAAGGTGGTAAATGTCAAAGTAACATCCACTTAAATGCCACAACCCAAGTTTTGCCAGTAGCAAACTGTCCAGAGCATCACACTGCCTCCACAGGCTTGCCTTCTTCCTATTATGTAACCTGCTGCCATTTGTTCCGCAGGTAAATGACATGCATGCACCCAGCCATCCACATGATATAAAGGAAAATGTGAGTCAACAGACCACACCACTTTCTTTCATTGCTCCATGGACTAGTTCTGATGCTCATGTGACCATTTGGACTGGATCAACGCGGGCACTTTGTTGTTCTTTGTCTACGCAGCCCTGAAGCACTGTATGTTCTGACATCTTTCTCTCCTGGCCTACATGCAGTTTTTCATCAAGTTACTTAGTTCCAGCCGATTTATTTCATATGTTTGTTTGTGATGAGGGAGATTTACCACAAACATTTTCCCCATCTGTCAGCAGGAATGCTGCCCATCAATCACGCTTCACCAGGAGGGACAGAGGTAATATGAGAGGCAAAACAGGCCATAAGTCATATATTTCTGTGTGTAATCTATTGATTTACGTGTGAACACTATTGGTTTATGAATATTTACTATCCGTTTGCGTGCATTCTTAATTGGTTTGCGTGCGTACAATACTGCTTTCATTCATATGAACTATATTGGTTCGTGTCCATATATTATCGGTTTGTGAGTGAACTATATCCGTTTGTATGTGCATACCACTGGTTTGCATATGAACTATACTGATTTGCATGTATATATCACTGGTTCCAGTACAATTTGTTATTGGTTTGTGAGTGAACTGCATTGCTTTACGCTTGCATGTTATCGGTTTGCATATGAACTATATTGGCTTGCGTTCTGTGTCGATCTAACAATGGATTTGCGTATGCACTATATTGGTTTCATGCACGTCTTATACTGGTTTCATGTGGGTAACCTGTCGATTTTGAGCTTGAACTCTATTGGTTGTATGTGTGTACTATGTCGGTTTCGCGTATGAAACATATTGGTTATGCGTGCGCACCCTATCGCAAGTCTGTGTATGAACTATATCGGTTCTGCGTGTGAACTATATTGGTTGTTCACGTGATCTTCAGTGGAAATGGGCGGGGCAAGAAACAGGAACTCAAGGGTCAGTAGAGTCATGGAGTGTAAAGACAAGTGGCTAGGAGACGCATCTATGTTTAAACGGCACTATATATTTTTTTCTGCACAATACATTTGCAAAAGGACTTGGTGGTAATTATTACTATTTAACAGAATCTACCCTTGAGTCTGTAATGAACACAAGGCTGAAGTTAGGTACGTATTCGGCCGTCTTCTTATTTGCTTCCAGGATCATGTTTGCTCGCACCCAGCCACAGTACTTTTCACACAACTTTTGAAACCAGTTATTCATTCTGAAGGCAAAATATTCTACATTTACTAACGCCTTTATCCAACATACAACATTTAGATACTACTGGTTAGATTCGCCCAGTGCCCCCCGCGCCACACAGACAGGTGAAGTGACTTGTTTATGGTCACATAGTGTCATTATCAGGACTTGAACTTGAACTCAGAGTTTAAAAGTGCAGTCTTAAACACTACACCACAATGCTTGCACATCTACAATGTGTATATTAATTGGCATAATATAAACTTGTCCAGGACAGATTCCAGTGTTAAAGTTGAGTTTAACATTTTCAACCCGTTCAAATTTTGGTTGAAAATCTGGAATATTTATTTTTTCAAATAATGGATCAGTTTGCGGATTAATGTACACACTGTAGAATATTTTGCCTTGCTGTTTATATACAGTAGAAGAAGAAGCTGGTTTGTGAATAAGTAGCTGACTGCAAGCTTATACTGGATGTAGCTAGAAGTGAATAAAAAGGCAGCTGAATGCGCACCTAACTTAAAAATAATTACCACCAAACCCTTCACAAACATACAGTGACGTGCAAAAGTATTCAATCCCCTTGAAAGTTGTCATAATTTTATCCATCCAGCCATCCATTTTCCAACCCGCTGAATCCGAACACAGGGTCACGGCGGTCTGCTGGAGCCAATCCCAGCCAACACAGGGCACAAGGCAGGAACCAATCCTGGGCAGGGTGCCAACCCACTGCAGGACACACACAAACACACCCACACACTAAGCACATACTAGGGTCAATTTAGAAACGCAAATCCACCTAACCTGCATGTCTTTGGACTGTGGGAGGAAATCAGAGCGCCCGGAGGAAACCCACACAGACATGGGTAGAACATGCAAACTCCACGCAGGGAGGACCTGGGAAGCGAACCCAGGTCCCCAGATCTCCCAAATGGGAGGCAGCAGCGTTGTCACAATTTTATGCAAGACAAAATATTTGTACACATATTTATTCATTCAGTATTTTTTCTTATGCTGTAACAAAACATTTCCAAAGTCAAAATAAACTATTTAATGTAGACATTTAATTGAAGAAGAAAATCTCCAAAGTTAGTGTTTACATAAGTGTTTAAACCTCTGTGCTTTGGAAGCTCCAGGTTTACACCAATGACAACTTAATTACAAAGGTGGCAGACATTTGACAGTCATAATTAAACATAATGAGGTGCTACTTTCTCTCTGGATATAAAAAGCCCCCTTCGTAGGGGCCATAGTCTTTGGTGGACAGTCACTGAAAAAATGAAGAGAGAGGAGCATTCTGCTGATGTGAGAAACAAAGTTATTGAAATGCACAAGGTTGCAGGAAATAACTATAAAAATATCCAAAAGTTTGAATGTCCCATTGCACACTGCTGGATCAATCATCAGAAAGTGGAAGGTTCATCACAGCACCCAGACTCTTACTAGAACAGGCCCTCCCTCAAAACTGAACATCAGAGTTAGACATCAACTGGAGAGAGAGGAAACTAGAAATCCAACCGTCACTCTCAGATGTTTGCAATGCTTTTTGGCTGAAACTGGAGTGAAGATGCAGGGGTCCACAATTTCAAGAGCTCTCCCTTAAACAGGCCTCTACAGGAGGGTGGAAAGAAAGAAGCCATTCCTTAAGATGGTCCACATAAAAGCACATATGGCGTTTTTCCAGTTAAATGTGGGGAGAAGGTTTTATGGTCAAATGAAACCAAAATAAAACTTTTTTCTCAGACTTCAAAGAGGTACAGAATGTGTAACGTAAAACAAACACTGCCCATGCCACAAAAAACACCAGACCTACAGTGGAATATGGTGGTGGCAGCATCTTGCTATGGGGATGTTTTTCATGTGCTGGGACTGAGAATCTTGTCAGAGTTGAAGGGACAATGGATGGGCACAAATACTACACAATATTGCAGGAGAACTCGTTCCAGTCTGCTATGAATTTAAAGCTCAGGAGAAGATTCATCTTTCAAGATGACAATGACTCTAAGCATTAGACCAAAGTGACACTGGGATGGCTCAAAAACAGACAGGTGAATGTTTCGGAATGGCCAAGTCAAAGCCCTGATCTTAACCCTACGAATAGGGACGAATCACAACTGAGCAATGTGCAGAACTGGGGCATATTTACATACCCCAAAAGAGTGAAGGCTGTTACTACAGCAAAAAGGTTCTTGACAAAGTATGAATGTGTTGGGCTTGAATACTTAGGCAAACAATCACTTTTTAGTTTTTCTTTAGTTAAGTTATTTGGAGTTTGATAACGTTTTGTTACAACACAAGAGTTCACATTAAAAATACCAAATGGATAAATATGTGGACAAATCTTTTGTCATGCAGAAAATTAGGATGACTTTTAATAGTATTGAATACTTTTGCACGTCACTATATGTTTGTGAAAGGGCTTGGTGGTAATTATTTTACCAGTATTTTCACTTAATTCTGAAATGATCACAGGGCTGAAGTTAGGTACGCATTCGGCTGGCATTTTATTCACTCCTAGCTACTCCCAGTATAAGCTTGCAGTCAGCTACTTATTCACACAGCTTTTGCAAACCAGCTTCTTATTCTATTATAACAGCAAGGCAAAATATTCTACAGTGTGTACATTAATCGGCATCATTACAGACTGATCCATTATTTGAAAAAATAAGTATTCCACATTTTGGTCCTGCATGGGTCAAAATTGTTAAACTCTAATTTAACAAATGAATGTGTCCTGGCCAAGTTTATATATGTCAATGTCACACAACTATGAAAATTAAGGTGGTCCAACGTCATTTAACACTTTACAGTGGCCATTAAATATCACAGTAAATCCCATTTATTTGATATTGAAATGGGAATACTTTGTCAGTTTCACCCTGATACTCGCACTGGGCAGAGCAAAACTCCGCTGCATCTTAAAAAAACGCATCTGCCTTTTCACAAACCTGTGAAAGATATGGTGGCCCAATATGTAACTGACCCATGCAGGTCCTAAATGTTAAATGTTTAGCATTTCAAAGAATTGACACGTTTAGTCAATTAATATACACGTTATAGATGTGCAAGCATTGCGGTTAGGGCTTTGCACTTTTAACCCTTTGTTCGTGGGTTCAAGTCCTGAGACTAACACTGTGTGACCCTGAGCAAGTCACTTCACCTGTCTCTGCGGCGCGGTGCGGGGTCATCGGGCATAATAAATCTAACTAGTAGTAACTAAATGTTATGTTGCATAAAGACGTCAATCGTAAATGTTTAATATTTTGCCTTTAGAATAAGTAACAGTTTTGCAAATACTGTGTGAACAAGTACAAATGCAGGTTGCAAGCAAGCATGTATATGTGACCGAATAAGAAGACGGCCGAATACGTACCTAACTTCAGCCTTGTGTTCATTACAGACTCAAGGGTAGATTCTGTTAAATAGTAATAATTACCACCAAGTCCTTTTGCAAACGTATGGTGCGGAAAAAATATATAGTGCCATTTAAATGCAGATGCGTCTGTCAGAAGGGGACATTGTTTTTCGATTTCCTGGATAATCCAGTTACTGATTGTGTCAGGGTTGTCTGCAGGATGTAGGTATTTGCTGTCTTGCAAAGGAGTCACCGCTTTGAAGTCTGGCTGGTTGAGTATACAAACAATACCAAGTTGTGATAACAGACCTGCTCCTTCCTTGGAGGATGTGTGTATTTACCTGACTTGGAGATTACATGTCTGACGCTATTGGTTTCTAATCAGCATATCTGTACTTATTCATGATTGGTAACAATACATTTTGTTAACTTGTGTTTTCATTAATTGTTAAACCCAGGAAATTTAGATGTGCCATTGTTTAATCCGATTGTCCAGAACTGATAATGGCAGGGACTGAAGGAGATTTAAACTCCTGGGCAGCAGAAGGCAGAGGGGACAGTCCACAGAAAACGCTGCCAAGACACTTGGACAGAGCGCAGACGCTCGCAGGCAGACAAGGGTACGTGGTTGGCACAACGTGAGGCACAAGGACGGCAACACTTCCAGGGAGGAAGAGACAGTTCCACAAGGAGACGCCGGTTGTGGGTCCAGCGAGAGAGGGAAGCCGCATGAAAGGACCAAGTAAAGCTGGCAGACGAGAAATGAGAGGTGCCTAGGTAACAGCAACACAAAGAGCCCAGAGTTGGAAAAAAAAGGAATGACGAAGAGACGCTGACAGGGATTTAATGTTTTGACAAAACTTCTGTTGGGAAACGAGTGTCTGGTAAACAGAGTGCATCCGTGGACAGTTGAACGATTAAGTATTGGGGTAACACAGTGAGCAACTTGGACTCTGCACCACTAAAGGTTGTATCCTCCAATTCTTGTTTTTAACGGACTTTTAGAGTGTGGACTGTGTGTTTTCCTTTTTAAAAAAGGAAATTCGTTCCTGATATGTTTAGATTTTGTTATGTTCGTTTATCTTTTTAATGTACTTTATATTGTCTTGTGCAATAGAACTTACTTTGTTTTTTTTCTGAAATTACTGTTGTGTCTTTCATTATGTGTTTACTCACCGCCCAATTTAAAGAAACCTGTGTGCTATTTTCAGTAAATTTCAAGAGTTCCCAGTCTCTTAATAAAACTGGGTGGCGCAGTCGGATATTTAAATGGTGTCTAAGTTAGACTACCTGTAAGTGTGACCAGACACCTGTTACACGTCTCCTAGACACATCTCTTTACACTCCATGACTCTACTGGCCCTTGAGGTCCTGTTTCTTGCCCCGCCCATTTTCGCTGAAGATTACGTGAACAACCAATATAGTTCACATGCAGAACCGATATAGTTCATACACAGAGTTGCGATAGGGTGCGCACGCATAACCAATATGTTACATACGTAAAACCGACATAGTGCACACATACAACCAATAGAGTTCAAGCGCAAAATCGACAGGTTACCCACATGAAACCAGTATAAGAAGTGCATGAAACCAATATAGTGCATACGCAAATCCATTGTTAGACCGACACAGAACGCAAGACAATATAGTTCATACGCAAACCGATAACATACAACCGAAAACCAATGCAGTTCACTGACAAACCAATAACAAACGTACTGGAACCAGTGATATACACACACAAATCAATATAGTTCATATGCAAACCAGTGGTATGCATATACAAACGGATATAGTTCATACACAAACCGATAATATACGGACACGAACCAATATAGTTCATATGAATGAAACCAGTATTGTACGCACGCAAACCAATTAAGAATGCATGCAAACCGATAGTAAATATTCATAAACCAATAGTGTTCACACGTAAACCAATAGATTACACACAGAAATATATGATTTATGGCCTGCTTGGCCCCTCATAAGGTAAGCAGGCTGGTGCTCTGCCGCACTGGAGAAGCAGAAGCTTATTACATTTCAAATGTTTGCTCACTTGTCAACAAAATGGATGAGCTGGTATTACTGGTTAGGACTAACACAGATTTTGCATATATTTGTTCTGTTCTGTTTAACTGAAACATGGCTTAATTCGGATCTACTGGACCACATTGTTTAAATGGCAGGATATCAGTTATTCAGAATGGACCATAACAGTGGACTTTGTGGCAAATCACATGTGCATGTTTATAAAAAACAGCTGGTGCAGGGATTTGTTCAAAATTCTTTTTTTTTCTGTACTAATTTAAAAGGTCTTGTCATTTATTGCAAGCCATTCTATCAACACAGGGAATTTCATTCTATTACACTGGTTGGTATTTATATTCCTCCTGATGTGAATGTTCAGTTTGTACAACTGTTGCTAACTGATAACATTCATCACTTGGAAAATAAGGGCAGCACAGTGACGCAGTGGTAGCGCTGCTGCCTCGCAGTGTAGGAGACCTGGGTTCGCTTCCCAGGTCCTCCCTGCGTGGAGTTTGCATGTTCTCCCTGTGTCTGCATGGGTTTCCTCCAAGTGCTCCAATTTCCTCCCACAGTCCAAAGACATGCAGGTTAGGTGCATTGGCGATCCTAAATTGTCCCGTGTGTGTGTGTGGGCTGGTGCCCTGCCCGGGATTTGTTCCTGCCCTGTGTTGGCTGGGATTGGCTCCAGCGGACCCCCGTGACCCTGTGTTAGGATATCTCGGGTTGGAAATTGACTGACTGACTTGGAAAATAAATTCCCCAGTACTGTCATTTTCATTATGGGGTATTTTAACCACAGTAACACGAAAGACAATTTGCCAAGATGTCACCAACTGATCAACTGTTTCACATGTGAAGGCAGAACATTAGAACATTAGATCACTTTTACACCAACATTAAAGGGGCATTTCGCCAATTCTCCCATGCACCTCTTGGCAACCTCTTGGCAGCATGATTATGCCTGTTCCCAGCTATAAATGGAAACTGGAAAAGTCAAAGCCCACCAGGACTATTAGCTGAAGAAGGACTCCTGAGTCTGTTGGAAAGCTGAGGGACTGTTTAGGCTCCACGGATTGGAAAGCCATGGAAAGCTGGTGTAGCAGCATAGATGAATTTACTGATATTGTAACCTCTTACATCTCCTTCTGTGAAGATGTGTGCCTCCCTAAGAAGACCATTTTAGATATAACAATGACAAACTGTGGAGAGGGGTCTCAGGGCTGCTAAGGCCCAGGCATATAGGTCTGGCAACAGGGATTAATATTGATCTGCAAGGTGGCAGTTTAATAAAGCTCTGAGAGCTGCAAAACCACTTATAAAGAGCAGTAAAAGCCAGGCAAGCTGATTTCAGGCTGTAACAGCCAGTGTAAAGTTTTGCTACCTGTAAAAGACATCTTTGAAGGAATATAAGCAGACACTCAAACACTGGTGTCTTCTGGGTATTTTGTTGTCATTTGATTTTTTTGTTATTCAGTTTTATTCTTGAATAAAAGAACACTTGTTTCGTTAAACCTTTGAGAAAGTGTTTATTTTATATTCCAGTAACCACTTGAATGATATGGAATCGGTCTCTGCCTCTCTCACGCGCACACACACACACATTCATACATACATGAAAACACTATGCCATTTAAACATGAGTTGTCATTTGAAAATGTTTTTTTTTTTCGATCTTGCCTGTACTCCATGGTGTGTTGATCAACACATTTACAAAACAAAAGACACTGATGGAGAGGTGCAAAGGGATTTA
Organism: Erpetoichthys calabaricus; assembly: GCF_900747795.2. NCBI lineage: Eukaryota > Metazoa > Chordata > Cladistia > Polypteriformes > Polypteridae > Erpetoichthys > Erpetoichthys calabaricus. The sequence goes on from NC_041396.2 coordinate 125,204,005, forward strand.
AGGTGGGCTGGGATTGCACGTTTTTTCATAGGCTTCAGGGGTTCTAGTGTTAATACAAATGACTGTAGATCCATGGACAAATCTGTAAAAATCCAAAAGTTTGCAGAACCATAGTGGGTATCGTTTCCAATAATGATGTATCGTTTGTAGAATGGTGTTGATGTATAAACTTGGGACTCAATGCTATTAAAGACAGTGGAAATGACGATTGATTTCCCCCGACAAGTCACTAACTGTCCATCTTTGCAAATTAATGGCCATATTGTGTCTGTGGTTCAGTCATTTAAATTCCGGAGGACTACTTTCACTAATACATTAAAATGAGACAAGCACATCACCTCTATAATCAAAAAAGCCAGGCAGAGATTGTTCTTCCTTAACCAGCTTAAGAATCTTAGCATATCAAGGCATATATTGTTAATTTTTTACTCATTGAGAGTATTGCTAAGAGTCTTTCTAAGACTCAGTTGCAGTGGGTGGTTTGTTCAGATGAGAAAATCATTAGGTGTTGTCTCCCGACATTAAAAGATTTTTTCATCGCCAAAGCAAAAAAGAGAGCAGGAAAGATTGCAGCTGACTCCGACCATGCCAGCTATCATCTGTTCATTAAATTATCATCACAAAGGAGGTACAGGTCTATTGCAACCCAAGTTATGTGCTATCTTTGCAACTTCTTTCCTCAATTCACATCCTAAATAAACTTACATAGAGGTACTCCTGTTTTGCAACATATAACTGGCGTCACACATGTGCACATGGGAGACAGCTAAAGGGTTTAAATGAGAGTAATTCCACTCCAGAACTCCGGTTATGGCCCTTTTTATGATGTCATGTCCGCAGAGGCGTAGCTAGGGTTTTCAGCGCCCGGGGACAACTGAAGATTTCGCGCCCCCTCTTGTTTGCCAAAATGCAATGGGGAACATCAATTCGGCACCCCCTGGAAGCTGCGACCAGGGACAGATGTCCCCCCTTGCCCCGCCCCTAGCTATGCCACTGCACGTCTGTGTCCAAACCAATGGAAGAGGACCCTTCCGCTTCCACCCTCGATGACTTCACTTCCTTTTTTGGCCTTTAAAGTCACCATATTTGACTAACCTAATCAGTTCTGTTTTGTACTCTTTTCTGAGTGCATCAGTGCTAGCAATTTACCCATTTGCAGCCAGGAAATATTATACAGGTGGCTGCCCCAAACCTTTTTATGACTCTTGTGTCTGCTTTTGTGACACTGGTAACTGCGCTGTTTGTCTATTCGTAAATACTTCATACTTGTTCAACTTGTACTATTTGATATCTATATTGTATAGTTTTTCTATTTATTTGAGTTAACTATTGAAGTTTGTAAATGTTTTGTTGTATTTGTATAGTGGTTTGCACAGTGTCAGATTAATGGTGGGTTGAAATTGTATTGTCTTGAATTGCTAATATCTTGTATCTCATGTTTTGCACCTAACCAATGTCAATTCTGGTACGTTTCACATGCTAGCAATAAAGTGATTCTGATTCTGATTCTGATTTTGATTTTGATTCTGATTCTGAAGTTGTGCTACAGTAGATCTTCTATGGGATCAGACCAGACAGGCTATCCTTCACTCCCCATGCACATCAGTCAGCCTTTGGGCACCCATAATCCTTTTGCTGGTTCCCGAATTGTCCTTCCTTGGACCAGTTTTGGTAGGTAGTAACCATTGAATACATATTACCCCATAAGACTTGTTTAGATTGTATCACAATTTGACTCTTGTCAAAGTTGCTTAGATCCTTAAGCCTATTTTCATGCTTCCAGCACATGACTTTTAAGAACTGAATGTTCACTTGCAGTGTAATACAGTATATCCAACCCTTGTGAGGTGATAGTGTAATGAGATAATCAGTGTTATTCACTTCACCTGTCAGTGGTTTTAATGTTGTGGCTTATAGGTGTATTATAAAATTATATATATAATGTATCATTTAACCTTTATTTTATTATCTGTTTCTTTATTTCTTATTTGTGCACAGCTAATGAAGTTTTGTTTTCCAAATGTGCCACATTTCTACATTTTTACCTACTTAGTGTGATACCTTGGTGAGTGTACATTTGAAGTTTTAAATGATTAAATGGGTTTTATTTTATTGCGGTATGCTAAATATTTTGCACTTGTTGTGTATTTCCCTTTTTTTACCTTATATAACTTTGATTGAATGTTTACCTAATAATTTCTAATTAGAAAAAAAAATTAATTTTATTAACTTCCTGTGAAGGACCACAACAGAGCACTTGTGCAGATGTACTTACAGATAATCATAGTTGTTGGGGCCATAGTTTGTTTTCCTATAAAGTCAGAGTGTTTTCTTTCAAGAGCAGATATTAATTATTGATAATCATTATATCGTATGAATAAACACCTATTTTCTTTATCTAAACTAAATGTTACTAAGAACGCTACAAAGCAAATATGGTTATCTAAAATGTTTATCATTTTAATAAGGTCCACCATGTATTGCATAACTTATAGCTTTTAGATAGGTTAGATAGTAATCAGTATTTTATTTCAAGTGAATGTGATCAAATTACCTTATTTTTTACTAGCCTTGCTTTAACTGTTATGGCTTGGTTTTAAAATTCAAATGAAATGGATGCCCAGCTTTATGATTACCTTTGCAATAGCAATGACTCACAAGGTATAGTTTGTAGAATATTTTGTATAGTGTTAATATATAGTATGTACCCTTTATCTTAATATTAGTGATAGTCAGCAACATTCCTTACAGGCTTTGCTCTATGGATTGTTAGAGTAGTGTTTTTTTTTTCAGGTACAGTATTATCATTGTTATTATTATATTTAGAAGGATGTGTAGTATGTGAGAAATTGCTTGAAAATTGTTTCTTGAGACCAAGTTCCAAAACTAATAGCAGCCTTCCACCCAAGTATATTTACACCAGGTGTGAAAAGGTCTTTTGCTGTAAATATATTATGAACCCTTATGCATGTGTGTATAGTCTATGCATGTGTGTTTATGATATGTGAATATGATAGAGCTTGTCAACTACTTGTTTTACCACCTCTGGTTTAATTTGTCCTATCTCTGACAGGCAATAGTTCAGATGCTTCTTTTCCTCTCCTACTTTGGGTTCATGGGGTGGGGAAGCCCAGCCAGCATTACACTGCCCCCAAAATCACAGAAGCGGGTAGACCTCCTCCTGGTGTGAGTTGGCCGAGCTTCTTGCTGTTTTGGATGTTCCTGTCCTATAGTTCTTCCAGAATTAAGGGAGAATAATAGTTGATCCATGTTAACTATGGATCGACAGTCATTTGAGTGTCAGAAGTGCAAGGTTCACCTTGATAGTCTATCTCTGTGGAGTACAACCTTATGACCAGAAGGAGGAAGCTGGACTCTGTATACTACTTCCCCAACTCTACCTAACACAAGGCAAACCCATGAGCATTTTAGGCTAAAGACCCATACAGATTCTTCTGACCGGAAGTGTCTTCCCTGCATATGGAGATCATAATTCTAGCATTGCATCTCACCAGCGGCTTGAAGGTGAATTCAGGCAAACTCATATGCAGTGTCCAGGTGATCCTGCAGGTGGTGTGCATACTGTAATCCTGGGGGGCATCAGGGGCATCGGTAAGATACCCATATGCTAATTCTAGGGGGGAAGGGGCTTCCAGAGTTCATGTCCAAGCATTAGGAGTGTGTGACGGTTCAAGCTGGCTTCATGCTGCCTCTTCCTTCTTGGGAGCCTCTTGATCCCAATACCATCGATAACCTAACCAGTTTGAACAGATGAGGACAAAACACACCTGAAGCAAGGGGAAGGTGCAAAGTGCTCACTGCTTTTATTAATATAAACAACCATGTTCAAAAAGTGCAGTGCAATGTCCATCCATCCATCCATCCATTTTCCAATCCGCTGAATCCGAACACAGGGTCACGGGGGTCTGTTGGAGCCAATCCCAGCCAACACAGGGCACAAGGCAGGAACCAATCCTGGGCAGGGTGCCAACCCACCGCAGGACACACACAAACACCAAGCACACACTAGGGCCAATTTAGAATCACCAATCCACCTAACCTGCATGTCTTTGGACTGTGGGAGGAAACAGGAGCGCCCGGAGGAAACCCACGCAGACACGGGGAGAACATGCAAACTCCACGCAGGGAGGACCCGGGAAGCGAACCCAGGTCCCCAGGTGTACCAACTGCGAGGCAGCAGAGCTACCCACTGCGCCACCGTGCCGCCCAGTGCAATGTCTATTATTAATAAATAATCCATAAAATGAAGTGTTTAGTGGAGGTTAAAATCAATCCATAAATAATCCATTAAAACAAAGTTATAATTCAGGCAGGAAACTGTCTTTTTGTCCCATGAGCCTTGGTGCCCCTTTAAAAATAACATTCCTCTTTGGCTTGCCCTATCTGGACCTTGCAGCTTGAGGAGAAGTCCTCTAGCAGGCACAGACATCCTTCTTCTCCTGGCCTGTGTTCCTATTGCCAATCCTATAGCGTCTGTGGAGAGGCACGAGTCCTGTATCTGCACCCACTGCTGCCTTTCAATGCTCCACCCAGCAAGAGGATGCTCCTTAGTCTAGTGGTCGCTCCTGCTATTAGAATGTGTGCCTGAGCCCACTACTGAGAGCCAGCCAAATGCTCATTCCTGGAGCTCCACACCTGTCCACCTGCTTCCTCACATTACACCTGCTCATTCTCTCTCCCTCCTGCCTCTCTTCTTCATTTCTTCAACCTCCATGCTCTTTTCATTTTCTTTCATTTCATCCTTTTTTCTTTCTCTCTTTGCCGGCTCATTATTATAAGGCTCTGTGGGCACAGTATTTCAGTCATGCACCGCAGGAAACCAATGAAGCAATTGTGAAAGACCGCACCTTCACATATAGGTGTGTCTTGCCCCAATTACTCAACCAACTCCCCGCAGCTGCATGAGTGCACCCATGGAGAATGAACTGGCCAATTGATTATTAATTAATATGGTCATTCTTTCTGAGCCGCGGACCCACTATACCACAGAGTGCTGGTGTGCAGGCTGTTGACTCCTGAACAGCAGAGTGGCATGCCATTAAAATCTTTGGCAATTGTGAGTTCCAGTTTCTTTGATCCATTACTGTCTGTGCTGTGATGTTGGGGTTCTGTTGAACCATTCTGCAAGTCCATAACTCTGGGGGTGCCATGGGATGGTCTGGGTTTTCTTGTTCCTGAGTTGTTGCCACATTATTTGGAAAACCCTGCTTTCAATGTTGCAGCCCTCATCAGAGTGCTGTTGACTGGTTATACCGAATTGATAAAAAAAAACAGCTCTAAGGGCTTCAGCAGCTGTTTCTGCCTTCTAGTCTGATAGGGCATAGGCCTCAGGCCATTTAGTAAAACAGTCCAACACAACAAGCACAAAATGATTTCCTTTCTAAAACCTGGGAAATGGGCCCTAGATGTCAACAGCCACTTTTTTCATAGGTGTCTGACCTAACACTGCTGTAGAGGAACCCATGACTGACTTTGGGACCTTTTCTTGGAAGTGCAAGTATCACATCTTCAAACAAAAGTCTTTCACATCCTTCCTGCACCATCCCCAGTAGAAAGCCTGTCTAACACATTTTAGAGTCTTAACAACATGAAAATGAACAGTAGTAGGGGTTCCATGATTGTCACAGGGAACCTGTCCTTGAAAAGCTGGGTGAACCGCTGCTTGCCACTATTCTTCTCCTGTGGCTGGATGAATTAACTTCCTGTGGAGAATCCATTGATAAACTGTCAAAGAAGGCCACTGAGCCCATAAAATTTTTAATGAGGGACTATGTGACCATATTTCCTCCCAGCCTGACCAATCCTTGCTCCTAATACACTGTAGGACTTCTTTCAGGTCACAATTTTTCCTCTGATACTTTCTTCAAGCTGTTGCGGCATAGTTACAGCTCTGCACCACTAACTCTCTTTCCAGCATCTTCATCATCCTTTTGCTCCTGTTGCTTACAATGTCGGCATTCCTTGTTGTCACAGGGATGTCAGGACAAAGCATAAACATTCTTATATCTTTCTCTATCAAGATACTCTACTCAGTAGTTGTATGTCTGCAGTTGCTCAATCATTGTGCTATCTGTCCTTTTGGTTCCCTGAATGTCATGTTCCACTATAGTGCAGCATGGTTAGTTCTGATGGTAAATGGCAGTCCACAAAAGTAATGTTTAAAGTGGTCAACTGCCTCCACTACTACCAGCAGCTCTTGCCTTGTAACAAAATAGCTGTGGTCAACCTTACTTTAAGTACAGATGGAAATAGGCGAGCATTTTCTCAGTGTCTGGATGTAACTGTGATAACACAGCCTCAATAACAACACTGTTAGTATCAGTATCCAACAGGAAAGGAAGACTTGCATTAGGTAAGGTCAGCGCCGGTGTTTCACAAGGCACAGCTATTAGTTGATTAATAAGTCCTCTGCTGTTCTGCACTCCACTGGAAAGGCAAGTCGAGTTTTGAAAATCCCTAAAGTCTTACTGTCTACTACACTACTTAGTAGATTATTCCAAGTGTCTATCGTTCTTTGTGTAAAGAAAAACTTCCTAAAGTTTTAGCGAAATTTACCCTTAACAAGTTTCCAAATGTGTCCATGTGTTCTTGATGAGCTAATTTTAAAATAATAGTCTTGATCCACTGTACTAATTCCCTTTATAATTTTAAACACTTAATTCATCTCGCCTTTTAATCTTCTTTTGCTTAAACTTTATAGGCTCAGCTCTTTAAATTTTTCCTCATAATTCAACCCCTGTAGCCCTGGAATCAGATTACAGTAATCCCTCGCTATATCGCGCTTCGCCTTTCGCGGCTTCACTCCATCGCGGATTTTATATGTAAGCATATTTAAATATATATCGCGGATTTTTCGCTGCTTCGCGGGTTTCTGCGGACAATGGGTCTTTTAATTTCTGGTACATGCTTCCTCAGTTGGTTTGCCCAGTTGATTTCATACAAGGGACGCTATTGGCAGATGGCTGAGAAGCTACCCAGCTTACATTTCTCTTTCTCTTGCGCTGACTTTCTGTGATCCTGACGTAGGGGGATTGAGCAGGGGGGCTGTTCGCACACCTAGACGATACGGACGCTCGTCTAAAAATGCTGAAAGATTATCTTCACGTTGCTATCTTTTGTGCAGCTGCACGGTGCTTCGCATACTTAAAAGCTCGAAGGGCACGTATTGATTTTTGCTTGAAAAACAAACTCTGTCTCTCTCTCTCTCTCTCTTTGTCTGCTCCTGACGGAGGGGGTGTGAGCTGCCGCCTTCAACAGCTTTGTGCCGCGGTGCTTCGCATACTTAAGCCAAACAGCCCTATTGATTTGTTTGCCAGAGATTGTTTTCTCTATCTATGTGACATTCTGTGCTCCTGACACACACTCCTTTGAAAAGGAAGATATGTTTGCATTCTTTTAATTGTGAGACGGAACTGTCATCTCTGTCTTGTCATGGAGCACAGTTTAAACTTTTGAAAAAGAGACAAATGTTTGTTTGCAGTGTTTGAATAACATCCCTGTCTCTCTACAACCTCCTGTGTTTCTGCGCAAATCTGTGACCCAAGCATGACAACATAAAAATAACCATATAAACATATGGTTTCTACTTCGCGGATTTTCTTATTTCGCGGGTGGCTCTGGAACGCAACCCCCGCGATGGAGGAGGGATTACTGTAGTCACTCTTCTCTGGACCTTTTCTAATGCTGTTATGTCCTTTTTGCAGCCTGGAAACTAAAACTGCATAAAGTATTCCAGATGAGGCGTCACTAGTGCATTATAAAAGATGAGCATAACCTCCTTGGACTTATACTACACACATCATGCTATATAACCTAACATTTTGTTTGCCTTCTTAATGGCTTCTGAACACTGTCTGGAAGTCGATATCTTAGAGTCCACTATGACTCCTAAATACTTCTTATAAGGTGTACTCTCGATTTTCCAACGGTCCATTGTGTATTCAAATCTAACATTTTTACTTCCTATGCATAATACTTTACATTTACTGTCATTAAATTTCATCTGCCACAAATCTGCCCAAGCCTGTATGCTATCCAAGTCCTTCAAGTAATGTTATAACGGATTCCAAATTATCTGCCAATCCACCTATCTTGGTATCATCTGCAAAGTAAAACAGCTTGCTACTTATATTCCTATCTAAATCATTTCTATATATTAAAACTAGCAGTAGCCTAGCACTGACCCCTGTGGAACACCACTCTTAACATCAGCCAGTTCTGATGAGGTTCCTCACACCATCACCCTCTGCTATCTGTGTCTGAGCCAATTCTGCACTCATCTAAAAAAAATCACCCTGAACTCCCGAGTCAAGATAAATAATATTATATGCTCCATTTTAATCATATCCTTTTGTTGTCTCCTCATAGAATTCCAGCATGTTAGTAAAATGACCTTCCTCTTCTGAACCCATGCTGACTGTTCAGAATAACTCCTGTCCTTGCCAGGTGTTGCTCAATCTTATCCTTAATAATTCCTTCCATTAATTTTCCTGTGATGCATGTTAAGCTTACTAGCCTACAGTTGCTTAGATCTGCCCTGTCACCCTTTTTATATAATGGAATGATATTTGTCATTTTCCAGTCCTTTTGAATCTCTCCAGTGCACAGTGAATTCCTAAAAATATGTGTCAAGGG